>NW_008658864.1:0-14090 GCF_000695815.1 Acanthisitta chloris
GGGGGGGGGGGGGGAACCCTCACTGTAATAGTCAAAACATAAAAAGTAATACTGACCCTAGAGTTCTTTACTTAAGCTTCTGCATCAGTATTTTCCTTCCAGGTTTAATATTGAACCAACCAGGCAGTACTTAGAGACTTAGCTGCAACTAACATTTGCTTTCTAGCTACCCCAAGCTATAGTGTTTGGTATTTAAAACAGGCTGACACTGAAAATTCATTTAAAGCTCCACTTCACTCATTATATGTTCTCACGAATGATGAAAATCTTGGAGAATACTAATAAAAAATACATTAGAAGAAACAGTAATCACACATGCCATCTGCACCAGGCATACACAGTGTCTATTGCCAGATTTA
This sequence comes from Acanthisitta chloris, assembly GCF_000695815.1. Lineage (NCBI taxonomy): Eukaryota > Metazoa > Chordata > Aves > Passeriformes > Acanthisittidae > Acanthisitta > Acanthisitta chloris. Next base: position 360 of record NW_008658864.1, read on the forward strand.
AAGGTGTGAACACACACAAAATTAGAGACTTGAAACAATCATTTATCCCTTAGAAGAAACCAAGAGAAAAAATAATTCTGAATTTCTACAGTTTCTCAGCTATAACACAAATATATCAATACCATTAATCTTAAAATGTATTGAACCAACTAATTTAAGTCATAAAAGTGTCTTGCCTGCTTGGTACTTCTATTTAAACTAAACACAAACAAAGCACCTCAAAGTTTTATTGTTTCTTTAGTTGTTTGAGGAATGCTGATGTGGCACAGCAAAATATTTATACAACACTTTATCATGATTCCTGAATAAATCTTGTTTATTATCCACACATAGGACATTCCATGAATAAATGAGAATGCATTTTTTTCCTAATTTATTTGAGTTGGGTTTTGTTGGAGGAAGAATATTCTCACTCTCCTGGTTTCATTTTCCAAGATTTCTAAATTGTTTTTTCATAGAATGGCCTAGGTTGGAAGGGACCTTAATGATCCAACCTCTCTACAATGGGCAGGAACACCTTTCACTAGACCACTATTCCCAATTAATATTTTTTCTTTTCAAGTGCATAGACTGAAATACTCAAAATAAGAAGCAACAGTCCAACATTTTAACAATTCCAGCAAAAGAGATAATATTCCAGTCAAGATAAAAATCACTGTAACATAAAAAGGTGTCAGAAAAGGTCATCCCCTCTACTCTGTCCTCATGAGACCCCCACCTGGAATACAGTTCTGGTGTCCTCAACATAAGAAGGACATGGAACTGTTGGAGCAAGTCCAGAGGAGGCCACGAAGTTGCTCAGAGCACTGGAGCATCTCCCTGTGAGGACAGGCTGAGGGAGTTGGGGCTGTTGAGCCTGGAGAAGAGAAGGTTGTGTGGAGACCTCAGAGCAACTTTTCAATATCTCAAGGGTCTACAAGGAGCTGGAGAGGGACTCTGAGTTAGGAGCTGCAGTGATAGGACAAGGGGTAATGGGTTCAGACTGAAGATGGGAAACTCTAGGTTGGATGTCAGAAAAACATTTTTTCCTGTAAGGGTGATGAGACACTGTCCCAGGTTGCCCAGGGAGGCTGTGGCTGCCCCAACCCTGGCAGTGTTCACAGCCAGGTTGGATGAGCCTTGAGCAACCTGCTCTGGTGGGAGGTGTCCCTGCCCATGGCAGGGAGTTGGGACTAGATGATCTGTAAGGTCCGTTCCAACCCCTAAATTCTATGATTCTATGATGAAACCTGATTATTTTAGTCATTCCTAAATGTTGCCCCTAGTGCTAAGCACTGTTTTGTCAAAATACTTTATCAATAATAAATGGTTACATATATGTTACACTACAAGAAAGGTAAAACTGATTTCCACTGCCAAACTTGCTATCAAAATACAATAAACACAAGATTCTAAGCCCCAGAGAGGCTCTGACTGCCATGAGAGTATAAACAAACAGCATGTATATTTTAAGATTAATAAAGTATATGAATCATCAATTAATTATATCTATTTATGATTGGTTTAATGGGTTCTAAGCAGGGGAAGCCCTTTTTTCTTGCTGGTAGCTGTCCAAACATTTTCAAAGTGATGCTGTCATGTTCACGACACATTACTGTCAACCTGACATTTTGATCAGCTCTTCAATGCTAATCAAGCAGTGACACCTGGAAGTAATATTTCCATTTCTGAGGAAGTAAAGCAGTAGCAACCACACAGAAAAGGCAAACCTTATTTGGGTGCTTTGCCTAACACCTTTCCTAAAAACATACCACCCATACAGAGCTAGACCTAGAACAACCACTGCAGCAGATGGAGCATTATGGATCTCAGACAGTCAGAGCATGTGGCAGCATCCACTGGGAAGATTAACCTCACTTGCCTTGTGCCAGCAATTTCCTCTTACTTCTGGCCTGCAGTTCCTATATTCTGCTTAGGGATAAGCAGGGTACAGTTTTAATGAGGATTTAGAAATCAGACTTCTATTATTACTAATAGGGGATGCATGACTAATTCCCAGTGCATGTGGTAGAAAACTGACCTGAGGGTCTGTTCTGTTTTCAGCAGCAGATTGATTTTATTTCAAAACCTAAAATGAGATTCTTGAAAAAATACTGAATTGAAAGCCTGATCTGGGTCTATTGCTTTGGGGTTGCCCTCTCCCATGGTGGGACTGCAATCCTCAGAAACAGGCAAATAAATGAATTCCCTAGACATTCCTCTGTTTCTGCATAGCTTTTGGGACCAGATCCAGGGAAGGAAAAAACCCCAGAATAATCAAATTTCATGTTTCTTGCGTAAACAAACAAGTAAGAAAGTAATAACCAGGATGTAGTAAATGCTTCATTCCCTTGGAATCAGCCCATCCCTCCAGCCTATCCAGGTCCCTCTGCAGAGTCCTCCTGCCTTCCAGCAGATCCACACTCCCCCCCAACTTTGAGTCATCTACAGATTTGCTGATGGTGCACTCAATCCTCTTATCCAAATCGTCAACAAGAATGGAACATAAATAGGAAAGAAAGATTTGAATTGATAATGTATTTATAATCTTATAGATCTTTTCCAACCTTACCAATTCTATGATTCTATGATTAATTCAGTGACTCAAATTCCCAGCTTCAGCCAGAAAAAAAATTAATTAACATGACAAAGTGTGATTGACAGGTCCAAGTGAAAATTCAGATCTCACATGGCCCGAACAGTAATTGTCCCTTTCCCCTAGAGAAACAACCTCCTACTGTAAGAGGCAACAAAAATGAAAACCAATCTTGGGGAAGAATAGGCAAGTTAAATATCTAGTCATTGAAATCTGTTCTGTGAGATCCAAAGAGCAATTCCTGTTTCTCTTGGCATCTTGCAAAACATATACAATGAAGGAGAAAAAATGAAATCTGCTTTCCAAGGTGCAATTCAGTCAAACAAAATCTGGCTTCCAAGCAATAAAAGTTGCAAACTGTGCCTCATCTCCTGTTTCACAGAACAGTTGTAATACCTGTGTTGTAAATGTTCCCTAGCAGACTGGGATGCAACAAGGAACTGCAGATGCTATTTTCATTGTGTACAATTGTTCCCTATAATAGTGGGCACTGAAATCTCTATCAAGAAATAACAGGCTGACAAGAGTGCTCAAGGTATGTTATCAGTCTTTCTAGGGTCATAAAAATTGCTTGTAGATCATCTTGTGAAATGAAAACTAAACTCTAGTTTGGGAAATCTGTTGGTGAACGACTGCATTCACATTGCTCACTGTATTTGAGATGACACCATGAACTTTGCAACTGTAAAATAAAACCTGGTGATCATTTTGTGTTTATTGATATGGAACCTGTGTTTTCTAGGTATTTTCAAGCTGTTACCTCTGAAAACTCCATCTGTAACTCAATATAACCCAGCCACACAACAACATCAATTTGCTGACACAGAATTAGTCTTCCCAGTCATTTTCTAGTCTTCCACATCTCAGATAATTTCCATATAAGCCAGACCCAAAGAATCATGCACCATATCTGTGACACATGCAGTTACCTCTCTGCAGAAATGTACATTTCCATCTGTTAGAATAGTTTTATTACATACTAAAGTTGCACCTTTCCTATGGAAGGTATATCCTGTCTCCATTTTCAGCAACATTACCTAGCATAGGCATCAATAGGGATATAATTGTCCCTAGGAATGGCAAATAAAATCTGAAATTCATCACAACAACAACACATTTCACGCACTGCTATGATGACAGTCCTATAGCAAAGTTCACATGGTGTTTACAAATATCCTGATAATTGGAGCAGAGTTTTCAGAACATTTTAACAGTCAAGTATCAATTCTCATCAAACAAAAGCAAAGGAAATGGCCTGTCACTTCTCTGTAATCCTGCAATTAAGGTGCCCTTTAGCACTTATTAAAACCAGAATCCCAGAATAATCCTCTAGGTCTATCAGTCAAGCACACCATACAAGAATACGAGCGACTAGGATCCTTTCCCCCATCATACTGACATTTCCATTTTCATCCCTGTGTCATTTTTGCAAGCTGCACGCAACTGTGGCCATGAATTTAAAAAAGCTCAGGTCACACTAGGGTCTCTTTCCTCTTGATGAGACTTTGAGAGAGGGAAAAGACTGCATACTTGAAATTAGGACCCTAAATAAAAAAAAATATATAAATCATATCATAAAAGTACAGATCCTATTTCATTTTTCTTTGCCCTTTTTAAAGCCACTTTGAATGCTGAAATACCTTTTTATTGTATAAAGATTTTTGTTTGATGGTGAGCACAGAAACTTATTTTCATCTTGAAAGATAAACACTTAATTTTACAATGGAATTAAAGAATCCTCAGCAGTATATGTAAATTTATTTTTTTTCCCCCATAGTTTGGAAAGATTTTCTGTAAATTCTCTGCTACAGTGTTACTGCAATTCTAGAGATGCACTATATGCAATATTAGCACTACCAGCTCACACAGCATGGTATCTGCCTGAATTGTATCTGCTTTTGGGATGCCCAAAATTGTTTTCAGAACTCATCTCTGCCTGAGGCCAAACAGTATGTAAAGAAGAGCTGTCAAGAAGTGTTTGTATTAAATGAGAACAGCAAAGAGAAAGAATGGATCAGAAAATCAGAATATGTCAGGGTTTCATTTCTCCTCCAGTTCCATTTGTGAAGCTCAGATCCAACCCTAATGGATCTCTTTAACTATGGCTTCTACAAATTCATAAAATGAATCATACCCCGACCAGAACACATCTCTCAAGTATTATGGAAAGAAGTAAAAGTGACAATAACAGGAAATCTGTACAAGAAAAAGAGATGAAAAATTCATTTGGAGGTTGTTTTTAAGAATGGGACACAAATAATGAGCTCAATCTTCAAATATAAACCCACTTTGTTGACGTGCTACTTACAGCCCTCGTAGATATCGGTTGGTATGTGCACTGCTGCGTGTTGGTAAGACGTTTGCCGTCGGAAAACGGGATCATCCTCAAACACTGGTCTGATTCTCTGGCTGCCAGATTCAGTGTCATTCTTTTCAGGCTGTTTAAAGACACAGAAAAGGCAAAAGGTTACAAAGTACACTCAAAACAATTCCACTCGCATTTGCCTCTTTTTACCTAAAAGGGTCATAGTCTTTCTTTCATTGCTGACATTTTGCATTTGTGTAGAAACACAATTAGTTGCTCTAGGTCAAGGGATATTTGCTAAGCTGAGTTACCCAATGTACAGTGGGTAATTAAGCTGAGTACCACAATGAAATGAAGAAGCTGCAAAAGAAAAGCAATAATCTCACACTCAACCCATCTAAATTTCATAAGTGCACAGAATTTTTACATCCATAATGCAAGGCAAGGACATTACCTTTTATTACATGTGATCTTTTGTTCTGAATTTTAAATATAAATACTGTATAGCTCATTTCTTTCCTTCTGCAGATAATATAGTACATCACAAATGTAAAAATGATGCCACTCATATATATTTCATACATTTTTTGAAAACCTGTGCTGTACCTCCAGACAAAGAAAGGAAATTAAGCCTTCTTAGAAATTCTGACTGAAACAGGTTTTTTTTCCACTGGTTCACTTTAATAATGTCTTAATGAAATCTCATGGACTCTCCTGGCTACAGCTGCTTGGGTAGAAAGATTCCCAAGCACACAGGTGCTTCCCACCACCTGTCTGCCTTGGGTTCCCATCCCCTGTCCCAGATTTCTTGATTCCTTCCAATTCACTCATTCATTTGAACTAGTTCCTAAACTTTTTGAAAACCAGAGACTTTTTCTAACTCAGCTACAAAAATTGCATGAATTGTTGAACCAAGGAGGTAGTGAAGACCAAAGAGAGGGTGGTTATGTCTTCACCTCTCTCAGCTGCAGCTGGAATAGGAGGGTCCTGACATGAGTTGCCTGCCACTTAAATCAATAATGAATCAACTCTGATACTGATGGTTACTTAGCCCAGTGATTGGAGGCAATTATAAGGATATTTTTCATAATATAGAGTCATCAGGTTTTGAAAATGTGCTATGCTTGATAAATAGTGCTGACAACGAAGCACCTATCTGGCCAGTCAGGCATGTGTGTGCTGAGGCTATTCTTTATACAATGCCACTGTGTTTATTATCCCCTGTCAAAGCATAGACAGCTAAATCTGAACTTAGCCAGAGTCATCTAATGCAACTGCCCACGTTTTCTCATCTGCTTCATCACAAGGTTACAGACAAATGCTTTATTAATATGGGTTCAAACAGTGCCTGAAGTAAGCAGCAGTCTCAGATGTGTTTTAAGGAAGTGGATTCCTTTGGAAATACAAAGGGCAGAACTCATCTAACCAGTGATATCCACTGATTTCAACAACATCGCAATGTTGAGCTTATCACCTCAGGCTGACTGCACAGGCAATGAAGAGAAATGGACATGTTTAGAGTGCAATTCATCTCCTCTTAATTAGACACCTATTTTCCCATGACATGAATCATGCTTTAGAAGTGCCTCCTACTTTCAATTGATTGTAAAGGTAGCTCTAGGGCAAGTCACCTAGATGTAGAAGTCTCCAACACAGCTGTCTAGAATTAGGCAAGATGAATCTCACAACACAAATCTATTAAATTCTGGAAGAAAAGAACGTGAGTACTAATTTTGACTACTTTAGCGCAGTAGAGCTGATTAATTTTATGCTAAGGAGTTAAACTTGTTATTTAGTACTTCACACCACTCCAGTGAATGAGACAGAAAGCATAACTCTTAATACTGATAGCAAAAAAAGATCTCTTCCTCTCCAAGCAAATCGATTATAAGGTAAAGTCCAGGTATGCAATGACATTAAATAATCTAAATTGATAAAATGTGGAAAGTGGCTAGAAACACTTCTCCTTGGAACACCGGAGACCATAACTTGCCTTTTACTTTCACATGTTTCAGTTCTGGGCCCCTCAGCTCAGGAGGGACATTGAGGGGCTGGAGCAGGTCCAGAGAAGAACAACGAGGCTGGTGAAGGGACTGGAGCACAAGTGCCATGAGGAGAGGCTGAGGGAGCTGGGGGTGTTCAGCCTGGAGAAGAGGAGGCTCAGGGGAGACCTTCTCACCCTCTGCAACTCCCTGACAGGAGGTTGGAGTCAGGTGGGGGTTGGTCTCTTCTCCCAGGCAACCAGCAGCAGGACAAGAGGGCACAGACTCAAGCTCTGCCAGGGGAGGGTTAGGTTGGAGATTAGGAAGAGATTTTTTCCAGAGAGAGTGCTCAGGCATTGGAATGTGCTGCCCAGGGAGGTGGTGGATTCCCCATCCCTGGAGGTTTTCAAGCTGAGACTGGATGTGGCACTTTGTGCCATGGGCTAGTGACCACGGTAGGGTTGGACTGGATGATCCTTGAGGTCTCTTCCAACCTGGTTGATTCTATGACTCTATGTGTGGTACTATTTTCATTAACAATGCTAATGGACACAATGACCTCTTCTATGGAGTTTGCTTGAGGCCTTCTAAATATCATACCTTTGCATTTATCATAGTATCATTTAGATGCTTCTAAGACAGTAATGCTGTAAATTTGAAATTTTGGATCAGAAAATCAGGGAACCCTTATACAATGCAGCCTGAGATGTTTTGATCCAGTATGCCACTGGCTTCAGTCTACCAGAAAGTAAACCTATGTATAGGCTCTAGCTGAGATGGAGTTATCTTTCCCCACAGCAGCCTTCATAGTGCTGTGCTCTGCACTTGTAGCTAGAAGGGTATTGATGACACAGCAGTGTTTGGGCTACTGCTGAGCAGTGCTGGCACAGCATCAGCTCTCTCTCTCCAACCCATTCCTTGCAAAGCCCCTGAAGCTGAGGGTGGGCAAGAGATTGGGAGGGGACATAGCCAGGACAGCTGACCCAAGCTGACCAAAGGGATATTCCATACCTAATGATGCTGTGCTCAGCAATCTAAGCTAAGAGAAAGCAGGAGGGGAGGGAGGCATTCATCATTAAGGCATTTGTGGAGCAACTACTATATGTCTTAAGGCCCTACTTCCCAGAAAGCTGCTGGACATCATCTGCTGGTGGGAAGCAGAGAATAAATCTTTTTGTTTTCCTTTGCTTCCATGCATGGCCTTTGCTTGTCATTATTGAACTGTTTTTATCTCAGCCCAAAAGTCTTTTGTGATCTGATTTTCTCCCTCATTGCCCTGCTGGGGAGGAGGTGTGATGGAGGAGGGAGTGAGAGATGGCTTGGTGGACACCTGACAGCCAGGTCAGCCCCCAACAACCACTATAACTTACTCTGAAGTGTGCAAACTGGAGCCAGGACCAGTAACAACTTGTGCATTCTATGATTTGAAATAACACAGCATTATGATTGTTTCAGATAATGTAATCTGGCTCAATCTGTTCATATGTTTTTGGTGTCATAATGTGTTTTTTTTCCCTCTATATTATCAGACAGGATTTTTTTCATCCCTGCACTGGAATGCTAAACATTAAGCAAATTTTGGGCCTCTTTTCACAAGTTAACTTTCAGCTTCATGCTGCTTAAACTAATGAGTTTGTCTAATTCTGCAAAAGCAATCTCAATAATCAATCATTCATGTGAGGAAATTTCTCTCCTGCCTGAAAACAATTTGATTTCAAAAACCCTAACATGCTTATTTCTGAAATTAGTACCAATGACTACAAGCTCTCAATGCTTTCACCAAACACTTCAGAAAAGAATTGAAGACCACAAAAACACATTATTACAATGAAACACCAGAATGAGTGGGTGTCAAAAGATTTCCTTCAACTAGTTATCCTCTAGAAAGATTTGGGAAGAAAGAGGTATAGTAAAAGAGAAAGGGGGTAAACCATCAGGTCCATCCTAGCAGATCTTGCACAATTTTCATATTATGGGGCGTTTGGATTTTTGCTTGAAATTCCTAAGGCATGTGAACATATAATGATCATGGGATTTTTTTCTGCTTGATATTTCAATTTCCTTCCAATTCAATTTGATTTTCATAGCCAATTAGCTATGAGCTTTCAGTCTCTCCCATCACTCATGTGATATGGAAGAAACTACAAGTCTGATGCCAACATTTAATTACAATTTGTTGAAACTGAAGAAGTTTGAATAATCCACCTGAATGGCTTAAATTTTCAAATATAAAGTGTACTTCGCACATTTTTTAAGAGCACGCTCAAAAAATTACTCTGAGTCTGTTATTCTTCCTACCATTCTAGGATACTGAAATAACATGTATCTAAAAACTCTCCTTGACTTAATTAATGCAGGGCAATGGATTGACCAGAATTACATAATGTAGAACATTTGCATCCCTATTGTTGACTGTTCCTGGGAGTATTTTGTGATGTACAGATCTGATTTTGAAATAACTCATCAATCTACTCCCAAGCTCCAAAATTACCAAATGACAAAATCCTGTAAAAATTCTGTATTTTCCTTCAAACAGGATTAATTTTGCTATTCATTCTAAAGCTGTCTGAACTAATGCACTCACTTGGGCTGCTACCTCCTGACCTCTGCCAGGCCTTCCACAGCCAATATTTATAGTGGATTCCTCGATATAAAGTAAAAGCTCTTTAGTTTTAATTTCCCATATTTATGAATTTCAAGTATGCTACATCTAAACTAGGAAAAAAAAAAGATAAGGAAAGATTGGAAAGCAAAACCTCAGCATTATCAGTTATTTTATTCTGGTATTTCTATGCAAAGCTGCCAGATAGTGACATTGGTTGGTACAGGTTTAACACTCAGTCAAACTTAGTTTTCAGCAAAGTAGCAAAACATGTATTTTGAGGGAAAGTGATCCAGCATGTGAATATAATTAAACTGCAACTCCAACCAATTTCTCTCTCAAGTCAGGAGCTGAAATGCAATCAATACTGGCACAGGAAGATCCCACAGGAGATAGTGGCTGAAGATTAATCTTCTATCTATTCGAACCTGGCCTTCACTTATTGCATTACATTGGTACCTTCCACTGACAGTCAGCAAAATAACTCACTCATTTCTCTGCAATGAATTTCCAGACCAATTTCTCCCTCCCTTGAGAGGCAGACAAAATCCATTTCTCTTTGCAGTTCACATTTGTGCCATTTTAAGGCACTTTTGAAAATTTATTTTAATAAATAAAGTATTTTTTCATGTGTTTACCATTCAGCATCAGACAAAAGGAAACAGATACAGCAGGCAAAGTTCAGGTAAAGTAGGGTCTTTTGTAGATGTCCTTTGTGATCTATTCTAAGTCACTTTTGGCATGATCTGCAATATACTGGGGGCTACTTTCTGTGGTTTTTTGGTAAGGCAAATACGTAGCAGAAATCATGTAACTTGTCTTTCAAGGGCTTTGTGAGCCTAAATTAATGTACATAAATGAACTGGAATCTTTATGCTAAGAAGTAGCCACTGAAAGATGTGTCTAGAAAAACAAACACCCAAGAAAACAAAATGAAACAAGGTCATTTCAAGAACCTGTGCCATGGTTTAGCTGCTCATATCCCTGCAGCCAAACATATGATTCCTTTCCACATCATCAGGTGATGAGTAGATTTTGTATCTCTACTAGCAAATTTTCATTTAGTTGCAAAGGATTTTGTACCTTTACTAGCAAATTTTCATTTAGTTGCAAAATACTGGTTACTGTGGAAATAAGGCTTTTCCACAAGTATATTACTTATTTTTTGCTGTTTGCAGCTGTTGAAAACTGGAGATCAAAAAGCTGATATTAATTTTTTTACAAATCGTAAATGTAACACACAATCCACACAAAAACCACACAACCAAACTGAAGCAATCTTCAGCTGTTTTTTGAAAGCAAACTCTTTTCAGGAACAATGCAAAAGTTGCTCAAAGTGCCAGAGCAGCTTTAGCATGATGATGAAAGAATAAAAGGTAGATCTCTCTCAATTCCTGAACTGATATCCAGCCAGGAACAATGACATCTGCCTGTTTCATACTTATGTAAAACAGAATGGAATTGATTGCTAGTATTTTCCCTAGCCTTAGTATCTAGGGACTGTGTCTTGCATGAAACACAGCTATTCCTATCAATGCCATTTTAGATGACGAATGTAAAGATGGAATTATAATTGTTAGGGGTTTAGGGACATCCAGTTTCTCGCTCTGTGATTTCTTTCTGTTTTACCTTGCAGAATTCCAAAAGATTTATATTTTCATCTCTAGGTTTCTGCTTTCCCTAGCCTTAGTATCTAGGGACTGTGTCTTGCATGAAACACAGCTATTCCTATCAATGCCATTTTAGATGACGAATGTAAAGATGGAATTATAATTGTTAGGGGTTTAGGGACATCCAGTTTCTCGCTCTGTGATTTCTTTCTGTTTTACCTTGCAGAATTCCAAAAGATTTATATTTTCATCTCTAGGTTTCTGCTTTGATTTCATGCTCTGTGATTTCTTTCCGTTTTACCTTGCAAAATTCCAAAAGCTTTATATTTTCATCTCTAGGTTTCTGCCCAATTTTGATTTCTGAATATCAGCTGAAATTTCTAAATGTAAAATTGTAAACAATTGAGACTCACTGCTGATGTTTCTTTTAGTCCTCTCCCAGATCTACTCTGTACAAATGAATCCTGTCACACACAAAGTCATAGAATCACAGAATCATAGAATTTTAGGGGTTGGAATGGACCTTACAGATCATCCAGCCCCAACCCCCTGCCCTGGGCAGGGACACCTCCCACCAGAGTAGGTTGCTCAAGGCTCATCCAACCTGGCTGTGAACACTGCCAGGGTTGGGGCAGCCACAGCCTCCCTGGGCAGCCTGGGCCAGTGTCTCACCACCCTCACAGGAAAAAACTTCTTCCTAATATCTAACCTAAATTTCCCCTCCTTCGATTCCAACCCGTTACCCCTTGTCCTCAAACAAGCACAAAAATTCTATGCTGAATTCCTTACTGACATAATATTTCAGTTAGAGTTTGTGTTGGTTGAAACTTTGATTTCTTATTTAATAATCAGAAAAGAATTAAAATCTATGTCCTTTTCTCATTATGACATATTATAGCTGACCTTCACTGCAAAGCAGCACAAAGTCTGCTGGAGTAACATTAGTATGCAAAATCTCATTTCTGTCCTGTCCTATTTTCCCTTGAACTACAATGTCAAGTAAAATGAAATCTGTATTTTAAATATTTAAGCACAGAAGACATATAAGACATATTTTTCTTCCCAAAGATAAAAGTGACACTTCCCCACCCTTAAGCCATCAGAAACCTCTCCATTCCCCAATGTTTCAAGGATGATGGAGAGCTGCCTGATAATGACATCAGTACCCTTGTAGCCATCCTATCTGCTCCCACTGGACTAGACTCAGTGGTCCCTAATTCCTTCCCTTCCATTCCTGGAGGTTGACACAATATCTCCATATCCTTCCTGGGAAAAATAAACCCTGGTCATGACACCAGGAATCATGATGTGTAATCCCATCTGAGTGTCCCAACTTGGTCCACTTCTAGAGGACCATCTCTTGGATGATGGTCTGGGAAAACTCAGGGGGTCAGGACCAAGATGTTCACTAAGAGTGATATTTCTCCCTGCCCTTAAATTATTAAGTGCTGCACAGAACTTGCTGCCTCAGCTCTGACTCTAATAATGGCTTGGCTGGTTAAGATGTCAGTAGCCAACACCAGGAATATAGGATCAGATTAGAAGAAAGGCACATCTTACTTTCACTGTCTGAAATGTTACTAGGAGTTCAGAAAAACCCAGTTAATTATTAAACAACCAAGAAAAATCCTTTAAAATTCATAACCTCCTTTGCTGATCTTTCACATCCCATTGGATTAATCAAACATATGCAATCAAATAAAATAAAAATATCCATTGTTGACAAAAGTCCCATAGAATATGTAGGCAACTACCATTTCAAGACCAAAATGCTCTCTAGAGAATTTCAATTTTTCATACATCACCCAATTAAATTTCAAACTAGGAACTGTTCTACTCTTATTGGAATAAATTACCCTGCCTACCTTTTACCATCCCCACGTCTGATTAAAGATCATATCCCTAGAGAACAAGAGCTGTTAAATCATCTTAATGCTTCATTGGGAATTATGTATAATACCAGCTGAATGTGAACATTTAATTAATTTGATTTTTTTTCATCTGACACAGTTGTTTTTGCCATGCTTTGCTAAGCCATCAACTGATCCTGTTTCACAGAGCATTCTTATCTTAAATCATCTTGGTCAGGTCCAGATTTTGTACATCCTGCAGCATACTAATTGGTTATTTCTCCTGCTTTTTAATTTGTACCATCTTCTGTGTCAATAACAACATTAATAACAGTAAAGATCAGCCTTGAAAAGAAGGTTGGACTACGTGACCTCCAGAAACTCTCCTAATTTATCTTTTGCTGTGACTCTCTGAGCTAAAACTAATGGTACTCAAAACATTATATAAACATCACCTGCTAATTCATGCTCACATAAATTTCTCACAGCTTTTCACTAATTAAATGACAGCTGTAGCTAGGTAGATAAAGCCTGTAGGTAACACTAAACCATGCACTGAATTATGGATCATAGACTTTCCCTGCAGAATAAATACAATGGAATGAAAAATACCATGTTTAGCAGGTCAAAAGAGGTGATTCTTCCTCTCTACTCTGCTCTCATGAGAACCCACCTGGAATACTGCATGCAGTTCTGGTGTCCTCAACATAAGGAGGACACAGAACTTTTGCAGCAAGTCCAGAGGAGGCCGTGAAGTTGATAAGAGGACTGGAGCACCTCCCCTATGAAGACAGGCTGAGGAAGTTG
>NW_008658864.1:14287-22235 GCF_000695815.1 Acanthisitta chloris
CCCAGGGATAGCTTGCAGTTTTCAAAGCCTACTTCCACTTTCAATCAGTCACATGGGAACATCAGACTAAGTCCTTTGTTTTGTACCACTTAAAAATCTCAATGTGACCCACATGTTTCAAAGGACATGTCAGAACACTGGTACAACATTGCTATTTGTAATCAGGCAACCAAGTGCTCTGTAAAAATCACTGCTTCAAATGCTATAAACATCCTGTGACAAGTTCAGCTTTCTGTGTTGCTTTTATTTACCAATAAACAATTACACTGCATTCGCTGCAATTGTTGTCACTCATGCATTTGATATTAGCAGGAAATATCCTGAAGCAAGAAATTTTCCATTAAACTGATGAATCACTAGCTTTAGGGCTGAAATCTGATCTTTGATGTGGCATAAACTTAGCCTCCATAGGGAGACTTCAAGCACTGCTCTTTTGTGCAAATTTGCCTTCAAGGTAAGATTCTCTGCATTAAGAACATCCTCATCTTTTTTTAGGACACTGACAACTACAGTTATCACTCTTGCCATTATTATTTCATAACTCTGTTTCACAGGTAGGAGATGGCTTTGGGGCAGTCATATATTTCATAATCATGTATTTTTCATTGCAAGTTCGAACATATATTCATTTGGGAGAAGGGAAGACTTGCACAAATGAGAATAAAGGAACAAAAACCTGACATCTAGTTTTTTAATCAGAATACAAAAAAAAAGCAAAAAAAAAAAAGGCAAGAACCTCTGCTCCCTGTGGCAATAGATCATTATAAATTCAATAGAAAGCTCAAAGGAATCTCTTTTCTCCCTATGGGCTGGATTCAAGCTCACCTATAATGCCCTGAAACGGAAAGGCCTGACATGTTTCCCAGTGACACTTGGGAAAAAGCACACATTGCTTGGTGACCAATGGAAAAAATCTTGGTGCTAAAGCAGAAAAGTTCAATCATGCTCTCACTATCAGTTCTAAACCTCATTTTCCAAGGAATGGCATCCAAATCAGACTGTTAGATAAGAGAGGAAGAGATTTTTTTTATGGAGAGAGTGATCAGGCATTGGAATGTGCTGCCCAGGGAGGTGGTGGATTCCCCATCCCTGGAGGTTTTCAAGCTGAGACTGGATGTGGCACTTAGTGCCATGGGCTAGTAACCACGGTAGGGTTGGACTGGATGATCTTGGAGCTCTTTCCAATCCAGTTGATTCTATGTTTCTACTTACTCCCCAAAGGGACCCACATAATTCTACAGCCTTCGTGGTAACTCGGTAAAATAAAAGAAAAAGTGATACTATCACTAAGTATGTGATCAATAACTGCACAAGAAATACTGCTCTGCTAGTCATGTCTTTAAACCAATATGAAGCTTCATGAAGGAAATCACTAATAAATCACTTGTGCTAACTAGGGAGACAACATCTCTCCAGGAGATACAACTGACTGCTCCCAATTAAAACCTAAGGAGAAAGACCTACAGGGGAGCTGCAGACTTCCAGTGAGGTGTGGCTGGTTTGATGTTAAAGAAACATGTAATTCTTTGTCCTTTCAGTTAATCACTGAAAAAACGCAATCTTATTTTCCTTTGGCTGTTGTAGCTTGTGCAGGAAAGTGTTCATAAAACCACAACAAGAAACTACACTAAAAAAGTTGCAAGAGGAACAATATGCCAAGAAGAGATGAGAGAAACATTAAGGAAGGAATTCAGGACAAATGGGGAGGTGGTGGATTCCCCATCCCTGGAGGTTTTCAAGCTGAGACTGGATGTGGCACTTAGTGCCATGGGCTAGTGACCACAGTAGGGTTGGACTCAATGGTCTTTGAGGTCTTTTCCAACCTGGTTGATTCTATGATTCTATGAAATGAAAATCAAGCAACTGAGCAATTCAGTGCATAGTGGAGAGGTGGATTACTTGAACACATGGAAAGAAAAACAAATTAGGGACAATCTATAACCAAGATGCGGAATCTTTGAAAATTAAATGGAGATCAGTACAAAGAAGAAAAATTAATTGAGAAGTGAAGCAGAAATTACTAAACAGAGCAGGGTGCAAAGGACAAGAAGAGAAAACAGGCAATGCAATATGAAAGCTAATGGGAAAGAGCATCTTAATGTGGTACCACTCAGCTGTCCAATAAAAGCACTGCAGCATTTGTCCAAATACAACACAAGCAGTTGACACCTGCAAATTAAAGTGCACGACTCAGGCTGCTATATATCAAACTGAAAGGGTTCTTGGGACAAGGACAGTGAATGAAAACCTGAGAGACCTGTATTAAATTACAAATTTGGCCATTATCTTCCTATGAGATATGAAAAATGGGAATATAATACCTCCTACCTTGTTGTGAGGATAAAACTCATTAATTATCCTGAAGTGTCACACATTACATAGAGCACTGGTTGGGGGAGGGGGGCAATAAGCAAGTAGAATCTAATTGCTGTTGTAGGATAAAGAGTACAAAAGGTCTATTACTGATTGATGGACTACAGAGTTACAAATTGATTACTTTATCTGTGAGAGTGAGAAATCCAAAGGCCAAAGAATGATTGGACTTCACGTGCTGCTCTTATTTGTTAAGTCCAGGCAAACACAGTCATTAGACTCCAAAAGGCCCATGGAGACAGCAGATGAAAAATGAGAGAAGGACCTCCTGAATGTGGCATGCAAACAGGAAGAAGGAAAGCAAACTGTACTGTAGCATATTAATGTACTCCAGAAAAACACATGGAATTTAAGAGGATTCCTCTTCTGATAAAGCTGCAATTTTAAAAAGATGAGTGGAAACAAATAAAAACTGGCAGGCAGGACCTGCCAGATTATTGTCTTCTAATTCTTCAGCATCCAAAAGTTAAGATCTAAAAGAATCTGTTAGAGGAACCTGCTCAACAGAGAAAAACATCTCGAAGTGATTCAGTTGTCTCAGAACAAACAACAGCTCCCTAGAGGTACCCACACTGACTAGTTTAGATAATATCAAGAAATAAATTTCTGCTACTGATTATTCCTACTTGTACTGAAACAGAAATATAATATCATTTCCTGTGATTAATGGAAGGTTCAGAACATAAAAGAGGAAAAAAAGATGGACTTCTTAGAGAGGAAAAAATGGATGGCCAAAAGCAGTTTTACTAACCAGTGATTCAGAGATTATTCTATAAAAATATCTTAATATGGAAAAGAAAAATAAAAGGCACAAAAATCTGGCAGGAACAGAAGTAAAAAAAGAGGCACAAAAATCTGGCAGGAACAGAAGAGAAGAGTCTGTGTTGTTTGCATACATAGTTGAGACCTGAATAAAAGTTTGCTCAAAAAATAGGTATCACATCACTGACCATTGTATCCTTACACTTCTTGACAATAAAGGCTTTTATAAACTTCATTTCAAGAGCATTCAAGGCATGAAAAGATAGAAATAAATCTGAAATAGAAATAAAACAGGACACCTGGTGTAATAAAATTGTTTGTTTGTTTGGTCTATGTGTGTACTCTTGTTTATAGGGGGGAAAAAGGGCAAAGAAAAGGAGAGTCAACTCTGGAATAGTATCTCCTTTCCTGCCATGCCTAACAAGAATTGAGGTTGTAGATCTCAAGACTTTTCCCAATACTGTTTATTCATAACAGATACAACAGGGTCTTTTACTTCACACCACAATCTACCATCAATATCTGGAACATTTTGATTCAAAATCCAATATTTAAGCTTTGTAATTCTGTTTCCATAAGTGACTTGCACCTGCTATCCCAGTGAATTCAATGAGAAGAGAGTAGGATCACCTAGATTTAGGTTACTTCTGATGAATTTTACTTAGAGCATGCAAATTTTGCAGCTCGGGACAGTAGACTATGTTGTCTCTGAACTCATGTAGTCAGAGCTCTATGTAAGCATATAAAATAGTTCTGGTTGACATGATCTATGTCCCTTCTTTAATTGCCTTCCAGCAGAAGCATCAATTACAATAGTGATGCCATCAATCTCTAAAGAATACTTGATTAAAAAGTGCAAATGAAGCATGTTGGCAATGCTGATTAATATATTTGCAACATTACATTTACTATTTTCCTATGGTTTTATAAATTAAATCTATAACGAAGACAAGTAGTTGTATTAGCTCAAGTGAAGGTGAAGATATCTTGTCTTCTCCCCAGGAGACATAAGGATTTTTTACAGTTAAAGGCAGGTAGGAAATTGCAAACTACCTAAAGTCAGAGTTTTAGTAGAACTAGGAACCAAAGTATCACAAATTTGTCTAAGCCTTGAGATTGGATATTCAATTTCACCAAAGCTTACTACAGTTGTGAGTGATCACACAGTGCATGGAAATAATTACTCAGCTACATTTTACATCTGCTTTCCTTTCATGTAAAAATTTCTTAGAAAGAATACAGAACATAATATGAGCTTGGAAAATAAGGCCAGAAAATGCTTCTTTCAGAGCAAATTATTTACATTTACCAGTTTGATTCTCTAGTCCTATAACTATGATTTCATTGCATTTCAAAAAGTGAATGATACTGTTTGTCAGGATCTTTATTCTCCCAGCACATTCTCTGCCTGATCAGTAACTCAAACTGTATGAGCTCATTTTGAGACTTCGAAATTAGAACATAAAATATTATCTGCCTCTTGAGGAAACTTTTGAAGATATCTTTGTTTCTTCTTTTCTTGCTTCTACAAAATATATAAATGTCAGTCTTAGAGTTTCATTAATATTTTCAGTCCTTTAATTTTCTGAGATTCCAGGCAATGAAATGAAACAAAACACATTACTTACATCATTCTGATCATCTTTTGCATTGTAATAGATGATATCATTATTCTGTAAGAGAAAGAAAAGGATTCTGTTAGTTTGAAAGTAGAAAATAAGCAGCAATAATTTTAACATTATAAAATGCATTTGGAAATAAACTCCCATTTTCTTTATGTATTCTCTTTGAAATATGACAGTATCAGATCTTTCCCTGCTCTCTGCTGCATTTAATATTTCCCACGCTCATGCTTAACTTCATTCATTTAAAGCTTCTTCCATGGGAATCTACCTAAGTGGCTCAAAACAAAACTAGGAAAACTCAGAAAAAAATGGACAAACTCCAGGGCACATAAAAGACTTCCATAAGCTGTTTTTTTTACAGACATATCACTTTGAGTGTGCAATTAGGTGATTTATGCACCGTGACATGTAGCAGGCAGTAGATACAGCGACGCTGGGGCAATGCTAAGTGGGTTAAGTATCTGTTGCACATGTGTTTATTGTTTTATTCCCCTCCCATGGTGAAAATAAAACATGTGAAAATCCACCACTGCAGAGTGTGGTTGTTGTAGTGTAGAGCTGATCCTGGCAGCTCTGTGCAAACACTGTACCGTGTCGTTCAAGCACAGTGAAGAAGGAGAAGATTGTTAGTTTCCATTCCAAAATCAGAAAGAAGCCTCACGGAGTGTTCAGCAGTTTGAAAATTAGAGTATTTCTTCAGGAATACAGTTTTCCTTTCCCTTTAGGTATTTCTGAACCATTGAAAGGCCTTAAAGATTTAGGTTCACTGTAGTAACTTTCCACCAACTAGAATTGCTGCGACGTGTCTGATACTTTCTGAATGAAATCAAACAATTATTATGTGCATTTCTGTATGAAATAGACACATGTATGGACATACTATTTTTTAAGTCCCTTTACAGATTCTGAATAGATTAAGAAAAGGAGAAGAAGCTACACCTCTTCATGACAGTGGATGAGAAGCTCACCATGAGCTGCAGTGTCAGCTCAGCCCAGAAACCAGTGGAATCCAGGGCTGCATCCAAAGGACTGTGGGCAGCAGGGCAAGAGAGGTGATTCTTCTCCTTTACTCTTGTGAGACCCACCTGGAATACTGCACACAGTTCTGGTGTCCTCAGCATAGGGAGGACATGGGGGTGTTCAGCCTGGAGAAGAGGAGGCTCAGGGGAGACCTTCTCACCCTCTGCAACTCCCTGACAGGAGGTTGGAGTCAGGTGGGGGTTGGTCTCTTCTCCCAGGCAACCAGCAGCAGGACAAGAGGGCACAGACTCAAGCTCTGCCAGGGGAGGGTTAGGTTGGAGATTAGGAAGAGATTTTTTCCAGAGAGAGTGCTCAGGCATTGGAATGTGCTGCCCAGGGAGGTGGTGGATTCCCCATCCCTGGAGGTTTTCAAGCTGAGACTGGATGTGGCACTTAGTGCCATGGGCTAGTGACCACGGGAGGGTTGGACTTGATGATCTTGGAGGTCTTTTCCAACCCAATTGATTCTATGATTCTGTGATTCATTTGCTGATAATGATTTAATTAATCTGATATATTTAGCTGTTATTGCTTATTGCATATTCCAAAAACTGGTATATTCAATGATAGCAAGTACCTAAAGTTAGAGATGTGAGAGGCTTCAGTTTATGGATTCTGGATCTGTGAAGATCTAAAGTAAGATCCAAACTTCTCAGAAATGAGAAGCTTGAGGTTCTTCAAAAGTCCTTATAGGAAGGGAATACTAAGATACCTAGAGAATAGTAACGTTCAAGCCTCAATTATTTCCAAAGTTTTAGATTCTTCCAAGTTTTAACTTTAGTGAATTCTTTCATGGTCTCAGTTTTTAACTCAGATGCCTAAAATCTGTCTGCCATCAGCACTGCAATCTTTAGATACAGTCTCAGATCAAAATTCCTCAGAATCAGTGTCAAGTGCTTGAAAATACATGTTTGATACAATGTGGTTTTTTTCTGGAATTTTTACCTGTGCACTGCTCTTATCTGATAAATTGCCTGTGTATGTGAGGCTTGTATGATTTAGTCCCCCTGTCTGGCTTAATGATTATTAATGATGATTAATTACTCATTTTATTTATTCTCTGATGCATCTGTGAATAGACAAGTGATCACCTCATGAAAACTGTCGATAAATTTGAAGGTTTCCAGACTGATATTTACAGTGAATGAATAACCTGTAAATGAATGATGAAAAGATTGCTCTTTCTCACCATTTAAAAGAAAGAATATTCTATGACAAAGACAATCCAGCACCTTTAATACTCCTTTAAATTATTCCCTGTAATCTTCACATTCATCTTTTCATTTCAATTATTAGCCTCAGTAGAATCTTGAGAAAAGCCTTTTACACAAATCCAATGAAAAATGCTTATCAGAAATTATCATGCAGACCTGGAAGTTTGTAATTAGTGTATAAAATTTAATATTTTGACAAAGCAGCTATTTAATTGAATTATGTTTGGAGGAAAAAAGTCTATCCCAAGTGACTCATTTTCCCATATGGGTAATATGAAGACATATTTCTTGATGGTGATGTCATTTAACTGTTTGATATTTTTAATCTTGTTTCTAAGTTCAGTTTCAAGATCATGTTTTAAATGTACTTTCTCACCCATTTCTTACAGCCTATGTTCAGACACTTAATGCAAGTGGTTTATTACATTGCTTGACATTTAGTTCACTTTAAAGACAAGTGGCAAATCAGTATTTCTGCACATGGATATTGAGGGAAAAAAAAGTTATTAGCTGCTAATCCCTTTATTTTACCAGTATCATTTCACTTATAGAAAAAAGTTATTAGCTGCTAATCCCCTTATTTTACCAGTATCATTTCACTTATATCAAATTTCAAAGCTATAACAAAAGAGGTTGTAGCATTTTTTCCTTTCTTTTGTTCCCCCTATTTGCAGGCTTCAATTCACTAAAGTACTGGCATTTTTTCCTTTCTTTTGTTCCCTCTATTTGCAGGCTTCAATTCACTAAAGTTATTATCTTTAGACATAGATGTAATTTTTTATGTGTGGTAAGCCATACTAGCTTTCTTTTTTGAAGAGTCTAATTGTGCCTTAAACTGCATGTCAGACTCTATAAGGGATTAAACTAAAATTGCCTGACTTATCTCTCATAGGATTTATTAGGATGGGTTTAAATCTTAATTATCCCAAAGGTATTTGAACTTTTTTTCCCTAC
>NW_008658864.1:22248-33450 GCF_000695815.1 Acanthisitta chloris
GAAATGATTTTTTCAGCTTCCTATCTATCCAAATGGAATGGACATTTGCCCTGCTCTCACCTCCTCTTCCCTTCTCCTGTCCATGTGAATAGTATAGTTATAGGGCTTTCCTATTTGGAAAAGAACTAGTTGGAATAATATTCTGAACTCTGGATTCTGCATTGGAGCATTCCATACAGCAAACCCAACATTTCCTTCTTCAGTTTGACTGATGATACATTTCGTGAAACATTTTTAATGCAAATGGTCAGGCTAAAGCTCAGAAACTCATACAGTGAAAACAAAACTAAAAAAAGCAAACCTGAAATTTCTGTGAAGAAATACTTTACAATAGCATGTATTTTAAAACATCAAAATCTGCTTAAATGCGTATCCTATATACACTGGAGTCTGGTTGTGAGATGAGGGATTTTATCAAATCATGGTATGTTTGATGGCTTAAGGCAGGCAAAATATGAAAATACTTCTAAGAGTAATACTTGTAAGAAGATCATGTATTATGCTATTGAAGCTTCTGAGTACTTAGAGCTCTCATGGCCTTGCCTTGATCAAGAGCCAAGTACAAGAGCCATGGCCAAGGGCACAAGGCTGAGTGTAGTGAGCTATGGAATACATGGCAATGTGTCTTGGCACAGGCTGTGCATCAGTGGATGGAAAGAGAACACATGAGATGCTGAAAAAACATGAAAATATCATGGGCTGTTTTGATTAGCATCCTGTGACAGCTGTCTACAAACCCCCCAGTAACAGAGACTGCAGGGAAACTTTGTCACATGCATGTTTGGCATGCCAGAATAGCCAAGCATCAAGGTGGAACCAGCTCACAATAGTGCCAAGCACTGCCCAGAGCAATCAGCCCATGTACCTCAGGCTGAGCTCTGCCAACTCACCAGTACTGTGACCAGGTCAGGTCTCAGCTGACTTTGTGCATAGGGATGTGTGTGAAAAACTGCTGCCATAGCCAATCCACTGCTTGGTCCACTTAATGACATGACCTTCACAGTGGCACGTTCCTTTCCTCACTGTGACAATATCTGATTACATGCTGAATTTAACCATGCTTGATGTAATTTGTCCTGTGCAAATTATAATTAGTAAAGCTGAGTAAGATGTTTTTTACATCCCATTCAAATCTCAGGGGAAAACCCTGCTATTTTTCACAGGGTAATCCTACTCATATAGGATTCTTCTTTCATTCTTTATTTTTGCCTCAGTGCCCATATTATGCTGTTGTACATTTACTTTGAAAAAAAGAGAAGCAATGAAGAGTACTAAGGTTGCATGCACAGCCTCAAAAAGAAGCATAATATACACTAGAAAGAGAAGCTCTGCCTTCAGATCTCTAGAATCTATCACAGAAATTATGAACAGTAGGAACAAACTTCTCCATGTCAAAATCTTCAGACACTGCAAGGATTGTTAAAAGAAACTATCATTGGATGACTTAATCATAGAATCAACCAGGTTGGAAAAGACCTTGATATTCAAGATCATCAAGTCCAACCCTACTGTGGTCACTAGCCCATGGCACTAAGTGCCACATCCAGTCTCAGCTTGAAAACCTCCAGGGATGGGGAATCCACCACCTCCCTGGGCAGCACATTCCAATGTCTGAGCACTTGCTGTCCCTAGTTGGCTATGGAATCTTTTCCCACCTTCTACTGCTCACTTTCATCTTGAGTTCAACATCAACAGTTTCACTTGACACTCTGACACAAAAAATGTCAACAGGCTAAAATATACCAATATAAGAATATACCAAAATATACCCAAAATTACCAATACAGGTAACGGGCTACAGAACTGAACCCAAACATCTTACACAACAAATTCAACATTTCCACAAGAAGTTGCTTTGTTCCCTCTTTCAGTACCACAAGTCTACAATAGCGTGGGAAGAAGGATCAGATTTTCCAGTGGCAGCAGGACTAATGCTTCAAAGATATTAGATTTCAGATTTATTTATGTTCAGCAAATCAAAGTGAGGAAACTTACCTGTAATTGAGCAGATGGAGACATCTGTCTTTTTGGAAAAGTGAATTTTCCCCATAGACTTTAATGGGAGAGCAGAAACAGACTTTGCATTGGAAAGACTGTTGGCTTTCTGCAATCTGTTTGTGTGTTTTGGTTTTGCTCTTCTCTCAAGTTAAAAACACCAATTAATTTTACAAACATTATGCATTCATAGCTTATGTCCATCCTATGCATGCATAGTAGATAAACTACCAGCTAGGAGCTCCACATCTAAGGTAAGACTAGAAAGAAGATGCTTGGGATAAGGCAGCTATTTCCAGCTTTTCAGGAGATCATCAATAAAACAGATCTATATGAGAGACATGAACAAAAATTCAGTGCAAATGCTTTTAAGCTGAGGATTCAAGGAACCATTTGCAGGATCCCAGATGCAAACCAAATCAGTAGTAACCAGTGGGGAAGGATAAGATGTTCGTGCACTATTATCATCCCCATTATTTTAAGAGTTGTTTACTTGATTGTCTAGTCCTGCAGCCACTAGAAAACAGCATTAAAATGGCTTTAAACTCCACCAACTTATTAAAATCATTGTTTTGCAATTGGAAATGCTGAAGATGGATTTTTTCATAAGAAGTATATGATATAAAGGCAGTGTAGAAATTGTTAACATTTTCTCCAAGGACTTTTTCAAACTATTTGTTTCATTCTGAGCCGAAACACCCTGAAGTCAACCAGACTCTAGAACAAACCCAATTTGTTTCATTCTGAGCCGAAACACACAGAAGTCAACCAGACTCTAGAACAAACCCAATATGGGCATGTTTCATGCTATGAGTAGAAAGCCAGAAATGCTATTGCTGCAGTGCCACTGGATACAACCACCAAAAATCCATATCCATCCCCATTCAAGAAGCAGAAAGGTTTATAATATACCTCTGATCTACCCTACTGCTGTAGTGCCACTGGATACAGCCACCAAAAATCCATACCCATCCCCATTCAAGAAGCAGAAAAGTTTATAATATACCTCTGATCTACCCTAGTAGGTGGATAATGACAGGTAAAGATCAAGAAATTATCCTCTCCTCCTCCTACCAGCCAAACCTCCCTCAACATTCTTACCATTTCCCCCAAAGAAAGAAAAAAAACCCATCTAGGATTTTATGCACTTGCATGTGTTACAAACAACCAGAAAAGAAAATTACCAGGAGGCTTCTCTGGAGCTACCAAATTTAAAGGAACTGGCAACATGTATAAAGAGTTACAAATAACCATCCTCCATATTCAGTACAAGGGGGACATGGAGGTCCTGGACCAGGTCCAGGGCAGGGCAATTAAGATGATTAAGGGAGTGGAGCCCCTCAGTGATGAGGAAAGGCTGAGGGAGTTGGGGCTGTTCAGCCTCAAGAAGAGACAACTGAGAGGGGCCTCATTAATGTATTCAAGCACATCAATGGGAAGGGCCAAGATGATGGAGCCAAACTCTTCCCAGTGGGGGAAACCAATAAAACAAGAGGTAATGTGCAAAGTCTGATGCACAGGAAGTTCCACCTGAAGATAAGAAAGAACTTCTTTACTTTGCAGTCAGTGAACAATGCAAGAGATTGTCCAGAGAGGCTGTGGATTGTCCCTCACTGGAGGTGTTCAAGAACCATCTGGACACAACCCTGAGCCATGTGCTCTAGAGTGGCTCTGCTGGAACAGGGAGGTGGGACCAGATGTCCCAGAGCTATGTGCTTTGGGCTGGCCCTGCTGCAGTAGGGAGGTTGGACCAGATGATCCACTGTGGTCCCTTCCAACCTAACTGATTCTGGGATATTCTTCCTCCAGTCCTCAAAAACAAGGAAGCTTTTGAGTCAGTCAAAAGCAAGGAAGATCCTGAGAGACAAAAATATTTTTAATCCATTTTAATTTTGGTAAATATATCCTTCCAAAAGGATCAGGAAACTGCTAATCTTCTCATCACAGTAACTTCCTCAAAGTATAAGCAACTGCAAACAGCTTCTTTTTATTAAGCAAAATGCAATCGATTGCAAAGCAGATTTCCAGGTGGGAAAATGAAATTAATTTGTTAGCAGCTAATTAACCTCTATATCACACTAGCTTATCAGTTTAATTAAAGCAGCAAAGCATGTTTATTATAATTAATTCAGCATTGCTTTCTTTAGTAGATGAAAGAATGTAAAAATAAAATATAGAATAAGATATACAGAATTTACCTAAACTGATTGCATATTGTCTAGATCGTAAATATTAGCACCAATATAGTACAGGAGCCTAGTTAAGGAATTTGGACATGAGTTTACATCAGATTCACAAGAAATTGGCATTCTGAATTCATTCTTATGTAGGTGTTGGGATGTAATGCAACTCTTGCACTATCATAACTGAATATAGAAAATATGCCACTTCTCCAACTCCAACAAATCTGCAAAAGCCTTTGAGAAATTATTTTTTTACCAAGCAATGGGCAAACCTATAATAGAATTGATCACAAAGAAAATACATGTACATTTGTTACATTGCTACTGTGCTCGACATTCCAGCCAACAAATAAGATTATGTTTAGCAATGCTGCAATCAGTGGTTAGAAAATATTCAAAATAATCAAATTTTAGGCATATCACACTACAATTAATTAAAAACTCAGAGCCTAACTTCTTGGTGGACAATAAGAGTGGCTGAAAGAGGTATGTTCCAAGGCTCATCCAGACTCAGAAGTACATTGAGGTCAGCAGTCCCTAGGATATCACTCTGGACCTGCATCATAGAATCATAGAATTTTAAGGGGAAAATATTCAAAATAATCAAATTTTAGGCATATCACACTACAATTAATTAAAAACTCAGAGCCTAACTTCTTGGTGGACAATAAGAGTGGCTGAAAGAGGTATGTTCCAAGGCTCATCCAGACTCAGAAGTACATTGAGGTCAGCAGTCCCTAGGATATCACTCTGGACCTGCATCATAGAATCATAGAATTTTAAGGGTTGGGTTGGAACTTACAAATCATCTAGTCCCAACCTCTGCCCTGGGCAGGGACACCTCCCACCAGAGCAGGTTGCTCAAGGCTCATCCAACCTGGCTGTGAACACTGCCAGGGTTGGGCAGCCACAACCTCCCTGGGCAACCTGGGACAGTGTCTCACCACCCTCACAGGAAAACAATTTTTCCTAATATCTAACCTAAATTTCCCCTCTTTCAATTTGCACCCATTGCCCCTTGTCCTGCCACTGCAGCTCCTAACAAAGAGTCATCTCAAACTCCCAAACTTAGAACCTGAGGATAAATCCTTATGCCTATTTTTAAAAGGATATTTACATCACTCTTTGCATACAGATTTGTATTCATTTAGCACAGACTTGGAGTCAATCAGAAGCTGCTAAAACTAATTAGTGCTGAGCAGAGTCAAAAATCAGGAAAATTGCTGATAGATCACGACAGGAGTTGAGGACTCCCAGTGGAGAGTTCTCTCACTGCTTGCATTTTCATCAGATGAAAGCCAGGCAAGACAAAATGGATAAAGAATGGACCAGACAAAAGTGAACTCCACAAGCCACGACTGCTAGCATTACATAAATAAATTTACACTCCCCTAATCCCTCTGCCTTGGTAATGTATTAAACAATTAATGTCCAAAAGTAATTGATTCATAACTTTTTTTTTTTATTTCAGTAACTATTATCAACTATTTGGAATGCAGAGCATATTCTTAACGAGATTGTTTTTCTCCTGGCCATAAAATGGAAACGATTATTCTGTGAACAAGGTTATCATCCCTTCTGGTTCCACACTTATACTATGAAAATAATCGAAATACATCCAGCTCAAGTCTAACAAACCTATTCACAGTGTCATGAAGCTTTTGCTGCAGCTACTGGAAATTCAATAATACACAAAAATGCATTTTTTTTTACACTAGAGTAACTGCTTCAGACTTTTATTTAAGGGCTGCATAGTATTTTAGACCCTTCATTTAAGCTTCTGCTTCATGGAATTGCACAACTGTTAATGACATTAAAACAACAAATAATATTAGGGGAGAACAAATAAATTGCAGGCATTTGCAAAATGTTGAAGGAATTTGGAATCATCAGTGTTGGTGATTATTCTGAAACTTGACAATAGAATGAGTGAATTGACATTTGGATCCATTTTCAGAAGTTTGGGAATTATCCTGTGATTGTAAACACCTTTAAGTCAAATTTTGCTTATGATTATGTCCATTTTGGGCAAAACATTAAGGACAGAAAAAAGCAGCCAAATTATTTCAGTAGATGTTTGGCTCCAAACAAATGAATTTATTTGAATTTCTGGTTCAATCCATTCAGATTATTCTATGACATTACTGAATATAATATATAACCATCTGTATATAAGTTGACTAAAATGCAAAAATATTTTCCCTACTGAAATTGCACCAAACAAAAAGAAACCAACACAATCAAAACAAAACAATGTTTCTTTCATCCCACTCTTCTTAAACTTTTACAGAAACTTAGAGACTTAATTCTGATAAACATTGTTTTGCATGAAATAGCAACTGCTACAAAATGTATGCCTTTATCTTAGTTTTGAAAAATGCTGTGAAATAAAAGATGAAAATGTACAAGACTAGATTTTAGATTTACATGTGCTTTGAGATATATCCAATGGCTGAAACAGTTCCAGAGAAACAGAAGTGTTCCCCTCTATTACTCTCTTCACTTAAAAACAACATATAACAAAGAATATATCACACAAAGTCACTAAATTCTAAGCAAAAATACCCAGATAACATTAATGCCTTTTAAGAATCTCACTGGAATAGGAAAATGCCAACATTTTGCATAATTTTCTTTTAACTGCAGCAGCAAAAACGTTTATACAGTTCACTTTCTTCTTTTATCCTTAAGTAAAAACCAAATTACAAAAATATCCTAACATCTTTCTGCAGGGAAATAAAACACACACTGTCTTTTCCTTACTATTACAATATTGTGTGACACAGGAAAAATGATTTTTCATATATAAATGATGAAAATCTGATCCAAACTTTGCACCACATCTTACAGAGATAACACTGACCAGTGAAGTTAATAGCCTCTAATAATTTTTTTTAAAGCAGTTGATTTCTTTCCCTGTTTGGCTCAATTCTCCATTGGGTTTATTCAATCACTTAAAGTGTGTCCACAAAACCCACAGAGTTAAAACATACAAACAAAACCCCAACTGATGTGCCAGCAGAAGAAATGGTGACAAGCATGACTAGGGATAAATAAATATATTGAGAATATTTTGGAAAAAATTTAGGTCTTAATCCAAACTTTGGGTTGTTTTCTCCTGACATCTCTCACCAAAAGTAAAAACCCCAAACCATCATCTGCCACAACAACACAACTTTAGCACAAAACACCTGCATAAATGAGTAAAATAAAACTGAAATGTTCTGTCTGAAAGGTTTGGAAGTGCCATGGCAAGACTACATACTTACTCAATCAGTATTTTAGAATACTTTAAGTCTTTAGGTCATTTAAACTATGATACCCATAGCAAATTAGATAAAATTAAACTTGCCTATGGAGAACATTCAGTCTGGTAGAAAACTTTTGCTGGAAGTTTTCCTTAACTTTTTATATGAAAAAAAAATCACAGACAAAGCACAAAATGTTTTATCAGGAGTAAGGATTAGAATTTTGTGCAAGCACAGAAATACCCCAATAAACCCAACTCCTTAGTTGTACTGTTCCCATGTGTAACTCTTCAGAAATGCAAAACTCAAGTTCCCCCCTTGAGGAGTGGTAATACCCAAAGGACTAAGAATAAAATCCTATCTGAATTAATAATTCATCAGGGATTTTTCATCCATTTTTAAAAGCAAGGATCTGGTCTGGCTAAGCATAATCATTTTTATATTTATTCTTCATATTATCAAGGCAGTTACGATACACAGTACCTCAGTCCAGTGCAATGTGGGACTACCAAATGGGAGAGTGAACCTGAATGAGAGTGTTTTCTATAAATATATAAATCACAGGTAGGCAGAGAGTTGGCCTAGAGCTCTCAAGACTTGCTAAATCCTAATATCTCTTCAATGAGACCTAGAGCTGTTTGTATATTTATTTACAGAGTTCTGATTTGCTCATAGCTGATAGCAGAAACTAACAGGAGAAAGGTAAACAAATGCTTGACAGCCACATTTCTGCTCAAACCAGGTAGAATTTTGTAACATTTCTCTGCATGTTGTAGAATATTAGGATGTTGCTAATTTTTAAGAGATTCTCTGCTCTGTGTTATACACATTTGTGGCAAGTCTACAGAAATATCTGACACTACTTCAATCACACAGCAGCATTTTCAGGACATAAAAGAGCCACATTTTCACTTTCTGTTTCAATTCTAATGAGAAATTGCACAATACTCAGGGGATGGAAGGATAAGTATTCCCAAATCCCTTGAGCAAAATGCAGCTCTTAATAACAGGATGGCCTTGTACTCCCAGAACATTTGAAAGTCTAAGCAGAATGAAACTTGAAGTAAGATTTCCACTGTATTTCAACTGCAAAATAGTGCAGACATCAAACATTTTCTGTTCTCAGCTACTGCACAAGCCCCTGTTCTAGGAACATTGCTTCTTGGTAGTGTACAAGCCTACAAACTTTTAAATATGGAAACTTTCCTACTCCCATGTTAGCTCCTTTTTCTCTTTCTAAAGGTACTGAGCTATAACAAAGTCAGGCTGAATTTTCCTCCAGTGTCTTACACAAATCCTGTGGCAAAAAAAGAAGGTAAACTGTCAAGGTCTGCATGACTTCTGGGGGTTTGTCATCTGAAAAAAATAGAAGGAAATGGAATGAAGAAAAACTTTAAAAATCCAATGCATTCATCTCAGAATTTCAAAAACTCTCTATTTTTTATATTAAAGAGGTGTAGTCCTAGGCCCACATCTATATGTTCCCAGCATTAGATTTGCCCCTATTGATGGGAATTTTAAAGAGGTGTAGTCCTAAGCTCATATCTATATGTTCCCAACATTAGATTTGCCCCTATTGATGGGAAATATTTTCATAATATTTGGGTCTAATTTCCTTTAAAAATATCTTTAAGGTTTGCAATTATGAATGGCATTCCTTCTCTGAAGTAAGAATCAAACCTTTGGAATATTTCCTGAATTTCTCAAGCATTTAGAAGTCTGGTCCATTAGGAAAAGTGATATTTGAGTGTTGCTGTCTTATTCCATAAGAGGAGCCATATAAGGAGTTTCTGGGGTCACTTGGGCTGTTCAGCTAGAGAAGAGGAGACTGAGGACAGAGCTCATTGCTGGATACAACTTCCTCAGGGAAGGAAGTGCAGGGACAGCTCTGACCTCTTCTCTCTGGGCCCAGGGACAGGACCCAGGGAATGGGCTGGAGTTGTGTCAGGGAGGGTTAGGCTGGAGATTAGCAACTGGTTCTTCTTTCCCCAGAGGTGTTTGGGCACTGAACAGCTCCCAGGGCAGTGTCACAGCCCCAAGGCTGACAGAGCTCAAGGAACATTTGATCAATGCTCTCAGGCACAGGGTGTCACCCCTGGGGATGTCCTGTGCAAGGCAAAGAGTTGAACTAGATCGTTCTCAAGGGTCCCTTCCACCTCTGATTATTCTGTGAATTCTCTATTACCTTTTTGTGCATATTCAGATATATCAGGTTTGCTTTCTTTAAATTAAACCAAAAGAAGTCCTCTCTCCTTCTATTAACAAATAGTGGCAGCAGAGTTATGCTGGTTAATACACAATTCACAAAACAATGGCACATGTCCTAAATTCAATGTATAAAAGCATCAGGATAATATGTGATGGGCAATGGCAAAATGAGTTTTCCTAAGAAACAGAGACTAGTTAGATACTAGTCATACTGGCAAGGATAAATCACAGAGAAAGACATTCTTAATTTTGAACTGAAAATATGTGACAAAGAAGCTTATAGGCAAAAAATCCAGCATCCTTGAAGTCCATTTCTAATTGATTTTACTGACTCCCTAAAGGTAGTAAAGCACAGCTATGAATTACTTATCCCAGATTTACATGAGCAACTGAATGTGGTGGTGAAAGGCAAAAAAAAAAAAAACCAAGTTAGCTTCATCTGTGCCACAAATTCAATGAACTATTAGAAACCATGTGCAATAGCAGCCTGCAGAAAAGCTTTTCTTAGCATATTGTACCTCCCTATTGTAAACTGAAGAACCTACAGGGTGTTAATAAATTGAGCACAATAGTACATCTTGCTTTTAATAAGATGTTTGTTCTGAAAGCACATTAAAGCCTCATTCAAAACAAAGGTGATAATGCATATGTATAGTGGCTTCATAATGAGAAATCACACCTTTCTTTCTTTTCTTCTTACCCAGCTCCTTCCCCTCCACCTCTTTTTTTCAGAAGCTGCACATTTTTCAAATGAGTTGCCTGGTCAATAAGTAAAAAGCGTATTAGATGTTTTTAACATATTTGATTTTTCAGACAAAATGGAATCCTTGAAAGCCTCAGCAATGATTGAAGGTGTCTCTTCACTTTACTCTAAAAGCTTTTTTGGCAAGTTTCCAACCAGTGAAACTTCACTGCACAGATGAGATCCTTGCAATGATTTGTATTATAAAGTTATACCCCTATACTCAATGGTAGCATATTAAGAGATGATATATAACCAATATCTAAAGACCAAAAGATATCACAGCAAACCTACCTCCTCTGTAGCTACACATTTAAAATCCCTGCTTATATCTATCTTCATTCTGACTGTAAAGCTACTGCTGCTGTCACCTCTATCAACTTCCTAATCGGTTTAGAGCTCCTAAAGTGTGAAAAAAAAATAAATCAAGGATTACAAGTATGATTACAAATGTGTTTAAAAGATTAATCACACTAACACTCATATTGGTGTTATGCAGGATCACAATAGATTTTATACAGTAGAACAAAAGCATGGAAGAAGTCTCCTATGACAATCCAAATCTAAGAGATCAATGATTTGTAGACCGAAAGACTCACCTGAGAGAGTCTAGGAAGTTATAAAAGCCCAGGCAAGCCAGCAAGATGCATTACTCTTAAAAGGCTTTCTAATGATCTGGATTTTTTTATTTGCATAGAATCAACTGAGCTGGAAAAGAGCTCCAAGATCATCGAGTCCAACCCTACTGTGGTCACTAGCCCATGGCACTAAGTGCCACATCCAGTCTCAGCTTGAAAACCTCCAGGGATGGGGAATCCACCACCTC
>NW_008658864.1:33823-39558 GCF_000695815.1 Acanthisitta chloris
AGTGCAGGGGCAGAATCACCTCCTGGTCCTTTTTATAACCTTTGAGATGTATTCCTTATATCTAAGTAGTGCCTCCCAGATTGTTGTAAACCAGAAAGCCCATGGAGACTTTGTGACATAAGAACCTGAACATTAGGGGCAGAATAATAGGGATGGGCAAGTGAAGAGCAGGATCCAGTTCCCAGGAGAGAATGCCAGACAAATTCTGCACTCATCTGGTGAGACTTGATGCCACATCTCCAAACAGAGTTCAGCATGGGCATCTTCACAATGGATTTCTACATGAAGATGAAACTCTCCTCACTAATAACAGAGAGAGACCCTGGGAGTTTCAGACGAGTGTGCTTCAAAGGCTGTAACTGCTGCATCTCCTGTCTCAGGAGACAAACACCTTTGAAAAATGTGCAGAAATGCTTGTTCCTGCAATACTCACAGTGAACTTTCATGATTCAAAAAAATCTGTGATTTGATAAACATCAAATAAACATCAGAACAACCCTTAAACCCACCTAATTTCAGTAAATATCATTCATTCTTATTTCCTATGCACCTCACCTTCCTACTACTCCCAGTGCACACACACAGCTCCATCCCCTGAGCAGAAAGATGTCCAAGTGTAAACAATCATTGACAGAAAAGAATGTGATTTCATTCTTTTAAATGAGATAGGGCACATCTAATTTAAATTACACACAAATGAAAGCCATAGGTCACAGGAGGTGGCACAGAGCCCTTCAGAGAATTACATATTTTCCTCCTCAAAGCCTTGACCATCTGCCTGTCAATTTAAATTGATCATTTGGCATGTTGGTTGTTTGGGGTTTTTTTTTTTCAAATCACAGAGGCTTTAAAAGTGTGAGGCATTATCCAAAAGGAATCAAAATCAATGGAAGATTTATTTCACTGAGTTTCGCATCAGAGCGTTATGTGAAGATCCGACAGCTTTGACACTTTGCCTGTGTTCAGGGTTATTAAAACTTCCAGAGCATTATAAATTATGTATGACTCCCTAGGAAAGGATCCCACACCTATTTTGTGCCTGTGGGGACCAGTTCCCTGTACCTCAGGTCTGGAGCCAAAGCTAAACTGTATCATTTCCCACAGATGCTCTTTGCACCCAAGAGGAAAAACAGAGGTACAAGCTATATCCTTTCTCTGAGAAGCTGAGAGAAAAAAGGATTCTAGTTTCTTTTCTTCATATCTTTTTCCCCTCTTTCAAAACACAAAATATGTTTAGCAAACTGCCTCTTTATAATGAAGCAGTGTTAAAGCTGAAAGTTTGGTGGTTTGTTTCTTTGGTTTCCCATTGAGGCTTTCAAGAGGCAAAGTTTTAGCATTGCTTCATCACCCACAATAAATTACAGACAGTTCTGAAAATCTTCAATCTGCAAGATACGACAGAGATGTTGCTCTTGCAGGTCACCACTTAGATCAGTTTTGTGAAACAAGACTTGTTTTGTCTCAGTTATCCTTTTCATCTTCCTTTGCTGAGCAACTTTTCTCTGCAGTTTTATGCAGACAACATTACTACTAGGGAAAAACGAATCATAATTCCAAAGTAATATTCCCATAGCCTTTTGTCATGATTTTTAAGCCCAGTTGATATATAAACACCATCCTAGATATTATCACCAGAACAAATGTTGTCTCAGAAATAGCAGGACATAGAAAATCATCATTTACAGAGAAGAATATAAAATGACACTACAGGTTAAAAGATGATTGAAAGAGTTTTTCACATGACATTTTTATGTGATAATTAATTCCTAAAAGTCTGAGTTGGAGTCTTCATATAAGTAAGTGTTGCTAATAGACCAGATACAGACTCCCCTTGTTAAAATACAAACGAGCTATCCCTTATGTTTATACATGTGTAAGTACAATTAATATTGCAAGCCAACTGCAAACCAAATTGCTTTAGTTAACCAACCATTGCAAGGCAATTGAACGTGGTATCAAATCTAATTGTAGAGATCCATTGGGGGAATAAGAGCAATTACTTCATACACAATTCTCCCCTTCCTTCTTCCAGTTCACGTACAAATTTTTCATGCACCTCTCTGCCAGAAAAATAATTGGACCATCACAAGTGTCAAAACCATCCCCCTTTTCACTCTGTGGTGTACAAAAGATTTCAGCCTGACAAGGCTGTTTCATTTAGATAGATTGGCTTGTACCTCTGAGTTGTAGCTGCTTTAATCTAAAAGCATTTAAGCAGACTTAATTCCTCCAGCTGTACATGCAGCTGGGGAATTGGGTAACAGCAATGGCATAGGAAACAGAGAATGGCATTGCTTTATTTGCCTGAAGCTAAGCACTTCTGATTTGCCTTCAGAAACATCACAAATATTCTCTAAAGACCTCCTAGTTTTCTAACAGGTAAATATTATATTAGGGCCATAGATGCAAACTGCAGTTCAGATATTGTAGCTGACTTTGTGCTTAATCAGGAACCAACATATCACAGCCCAATATTAATTAACTTGGTATTTTTACATTTTTTGGCATTCTTAATTAATATTAATTCAAATAATTTTGCACCTTTAGCAAATTAATAATTAATTGCCAATATTATTTTGGTATTTAATTATCAGTGCAAAATACCAAAATCCATTATGACCTGTATTTCTATTACTAAATTTCTATTTCTATTTTAATTCTATTTCTATTTGTTATTTACCTAATGGTAAATATGTCAGATAAATACACTTAACTCATTTTAGATTTTCATCCTTGCTCTTGAAACATTCCATATACACCTGAGAGTTCATTTATTAACAAAAATAAGATATATAGGCCCAATGTCAATCTGTGTATCAAGAAAGCTATGCAAGGCGAGGGAAAGGAATACGAAAATACTTTCTCTGACACCAGATATTCACTGTTCAGTAAGTTGCAGGTACAAACTAATCTCAAACGGAGATTTCTATGTTCATGGGTATTTTCAGTTTTGGTAAATAGGGACATATTATTTCAGATGACACCAAAATAAAATGCTGCTAAAGATTCCTTTACTTATTGATCCTGGCAAAGCCATGGAGTAGATCCTCCTGGCAACTATGCTAAGGTACATGGAGGACAGGGAGATGATTGGAGACAGTCAACATAGAATCATAGAACCAGCTGGGTTGGAAAAGACCTCCAAGATCATCCAGTCCAACCCTACTGTGGTCACTAGCCCATGGCACTAAGTGCCACATCCAGTCTCAGCTTGAAAACCTCCAGGGATGGGGAATCCACCACCTCCCTGGGCAGCACATTCCAATGCCTGAGCACTCTCTCTGCAAAAAATCTCTTCCTAATCTCCAACCTAACCCTCCCCTGGCAGAGCTTGAGTCTGTGCCCTCTTGTCCTGCTGCTGGTTGCCTGGGAGAAGAGACCAACCCCCACCTGACTCCAACCTCCTGTCAGGGAGTTGCAGAGGGTGAGAAGGTCTCCCCTGAGCCTCCTCTTCTCCAGGCTGAACACCCCCAGCTCCCTCAGCCTCTCCTCATGGCACCCAACCCCAACCATTGTATGATTCCTTGATTTATCCAAAAGCTAAAATTTTCACTTTTCTTTTTCATTGCTTGGTCTTTTTGAAGTAGTTGGAATTTAATATACTATAGCACTAAAAAACTGGAAGAAATGATAGTCTTCTTCCGTTACAAACAGTAGGCAAAAGGGATTTTAGTAGATGTGGATTTATTTTTCTCTGAAGAGTTTAGTCTCAACTATTCTTCTAAAAGGCAAGCAAATTTTTTCCTTTAGACAATTCTGACAGTCTTTACATTAAATTATTAGCTGAAATAACAAAAATGAGGCTATGGTACCAAATTTGGATCTTCAAAGTTTTTTTCCCCTATACTAACTAATTTCAAAATACACTACCTGAGGATGCTGAATTTTTATGATACTGTGACATTAACCTGCAAATAAAATCTTTTATGCTTACACACTTCTTTTGCTCTGTAATAAACACTCATATTTAGAATGAGGTGTTAAAACATGTACTCTGGCAATGTTTTGACTGACACATCCCTTGTAGCTCTGTACAGACCTTGGTCTTAGGGTCAACCTTCTTTGTCCTTCCTTATTTGCATATGTTCCACTGAAGTCAACCCATATATACTTCCCCAGAAGTCATGTTTGTGATATTTTCTCCTTAAAATTCCATAGGCTATTATTTGGCTGCAATCTGACTGTCAAGGACATCGCTGATCACAAGCTCATTAGAAGCAGAAATAGCTTGTCCCAGGAGTTTCTTTCTACAGTGACTCATGTGCAATGCTGCTGGAAGGGCTTTCATCACCCAAAATGAAATCCTGGATGAGAAATAAACCTTGTATAGCATGATGTAGACCATTCATAATGCTAACACAAGTACTTTAAGAACCCTCAACCGCACAAAGTTTTATGGTCTATCTTCTTTTTTTTCCATCACAGCCATTAGGAGAATGAAACTTCCAGTGAAAATTAAGTTTATCAGAAAGATCTGTGTGCAAACTAATTTGAGCAGGCATTTTCTAAAAAGTAGGCCAGAAGAGAAGAAAGATTACTTCTGGCAAAAATGGAACAAATTAAATTATAAGAGGCTTAATACATTTATTTGAAATTTAATTGCATAACCTAATGTCAAGGTTATTATATGGTGCACACAGTTCTCATCCAAATTCAAAACAGTAAAGCAGAAGCTTGGTTTCAGTTACTTTATTATAAATCCAACCACATCTTTTTTTTTTTTTTCAATGCTGACCATAGTCTTTGACTGAGCAATGACATTAATATAAAATCACATTGCAAAATTACTTTGAGATCTCTCCTTGGCAATGAATGCTGATGAAAACCTGAAGCCTCTCTGGCATGACTGACTTCTATTGCAAGGAATAGGTAAAAAGAAAACTAGAAGCTGAACTGGTGTTGTGATGCCAGGATGGACTTTAGGAGCAAAATGATTAGAAGGAGATTCTGACTGTATTTACACAGTTTGAACTGAGCCCACCAAACCTGCAGGTTTTGCTTTGTGTTCACAAGAGACACAGATTAGCAGAAAACATTGCTGTAGCATACTCATTAGAGAATCTCTATGGAATATGCATTCTGTGTTTTACTCTGCATCAGAAGCTGTGGCTGTGCAGAGAGCACACTTAAAAGCATTCAGGCTGTGTCCAAACCCTCTTTGCACTCCTACCTGAATTATATGGCCTGACCTTAGTGGGTTTTTTTCATAGAATCATAGAATTTAAGGGTTAGAATGGACCTTACAGATTATCTAGTCCCAACCCCTGCCCTGGGCAGGGACACCTCCCACCAGAGCAGGTTGCTCAAGGCTCATCCAACCTGGCTGTGAACACTGCCAGGGTTGGGGGCAGCCACAGGCTCCCTGGTCAACCTGGGACAGTGTCTCAACACCCTCACAGCAAAAAACATTTTTCTAATATCTAACCTAGACTTCTCCTTCAGTTTGAACCCATTACCCCTTGTCCCATCACTGCAGTTCCTAACACAGAGTGCCTCTGAGCTCCTTGTAGGCCCTTGAGATATTGAAAACTTGCTCTGTTTTCAGATCTTTGTCTGTTTTCAGATCTCCAAGTGCCCAAGTAACACTGTATCAGAATGGACATTTATGCTGCTTTTGGCTGGGGTATAATTCATCCTCTTCATAGTAGCTTGTCTGGGCTGTATTTTGGATTTGTGCTGGACACAGTGTTGATAATTTGTGGATGTTCTCATTATGGCTGGGCAGTGCTATTACC
>NW_008658864.1:39941-41744 GCF_000695815.1 Acanthisitta chloris
GGTGTATAATTCATCCTCTTCATAGTAGCTTGTCTGGGCTGTATTTTGGATTTGTGCTGGACACAGTGTTGATAATTTGTGGATGTTCTCATTATGGCTGAGCAGTGCTATCACACAGCCAAGGCCTTTGCTGCATCCCACACTGCCCCAGCAGTGAGGAGGTTGGGGGAGCACAGCTGATGCCAACTGACCCAAGGGATATCCTAGACCATATGGCATCATGCTCAGCATATAAAACTGTGGGTAGCAGGAGGAAGAGAGGGACATTTTTGGATTTGTGCTGGACACAGTGTTGATAATTTGT
Source organism: Acanthisitta chloris (assembly GCF_000695815.1). Lineage (NCBI taxonomy): Eukaryota > Metazoa > Chordata > Aves > Passeriformes > Acanthisittidae > Acanthisitta > Acanthisitta chloris. The sequence continues at coordinate 40,246 of NW_008658864.1, forward strand.
GGATGTTCTCATTATGGCTGAGCAGTGCTATCACACAGCCAAGGCCTTTGCTGCATCCCACACTGCCCCAGCAGTGAGGAGGTTGGGGGAGCACAGCTGATGCCAACTGACCCAAGGGATATCCTAGACCATATGGCATCATACTCAGCATATAAAACTGTGGGTAGCAGAAGGAAGAGAGGGACATTCAGACTGGTGGCATTTATCTTCACAAGTCACCATTAAGTACAACAGAGCCCTGTTTCTCTGAGGATGGCTGAACACCTGCCTGCCCATGGGAAGTGGTGAAGGAATCATTTGTTTTGCTTTGCTTTATTTCTTAAACTGCCTTCATCTCAACCCATGAATTTTCTCACTTTTACTCTTCCACTTCTCTCCCCTATCCCAGTGTGGTGGGAGTGAGCATGTGGCTGTGTGGTACTTCCTTGCCAGCTGGGGTTAAACCATGGCAGCAGCATCCAAAACCTTTGTGCATTTAACTGTGTGCCACTATGATTCTAGTGGATGTGCAAACACAGTCTAGGTTTGTACCAGCATCATGTAAAAGCACCATCTGCTTGTATTTCTGAGGGAACAGGTAATAAAAGCACAATAAATACCTCTGACACTTAGCAGGGAACTGTAGCCTAGATTCAAGTGGTTTATAATCATGCAGCACAATATTAATTTGGCTTGATTGCTAACAAAAAAAAAAAAAAAAAAATCAATGCTGTACATTTTACAATCCTGTCACTTGTTATTCAGTAAAGTCTGAAATAACTAAAGAAGAGAATTTAACATTTGACCAGGTTAGAGCCTCTTTCAGCAGTACTAGAATATTGCAGAGGAGAGAGATGAAGTCATTAAAGGATGGAAAAGGATTCTAAAAAATAATCTGTGACTCCCAAGTCATGTAGATAACCAAATCCTTCTGTATTAAGCTTTTTCCTGCCTTTGTTAAGTTTTTTCCCTACCATGTAAGCAAGAGACAACTTGCAAAAATCATTTCTACTATTCTGTTTCAGTGCTTGGAGTAGCACAATTTTAACTGAGAGCAAGCATCACTCAGATGTCTTCTCTGTAATCATACCTTGTGTGTCAAAACAAACAGATGTCTCGTGTACAGCTCAGAGCTGCATCCCTGGCTCTGTGAAGCTCCCTGGGAGCTCCTGAAGGCAAAAGTTCACTTTGTTCTCTAGACACTCTGACTGAGACTGTTTACTGAATAAAATAAAATGCCCATTCACAGGCAGTGACTCATCCTCTAGTGAATACATAAATAAAGGATTTGCAAGAATATAGTCAACATTTCAAACAGGAAAAATCCAAGAAGGTTAAAAGCAGAAAAACTGAGACTTACCCCAAATTCATCCCTCCACTGATGTGATGCTTGATATTTCTCTGCTTCTTTAGCAAGGCGCTGAAAACCAAAGAGAGAGAGAGACAGGACATAAATTTTATTGTCTACATATTCTTCACATAGCAAAGTCTATTTTAACTTGTTCACATACATGTTTTTT
>NW_008658865.1:0-1018 GCF_000695815.1 Acanthisitta chloris
ATGGATACATTTTTATACTCTTCTCTTACATAACCATAGTGTAGTCATATGTTAATCATTACTTCGCTATTGTTCTATTGATTTCATCCAAGCATGATTCGAGTTCCCTTTCCTCATTGTGATATTTCACCCAAGCGTGAGTTCTAGCCACCCTTCCATTATTGTTGCATAATTATCTATTATGCAGGTGGGTACGTACAGGTAGGTACCCAGGTGTACATGCACAGGTACACATTGTTTTGCTAAGATAATGATCATTCTTGTCATTAAGGCCTATTCTAGCTGCCTTGCCACGAAGGCCTACTTTAGCTAACATGATTTTAGAAACATTTTATCCTATATTATCACCTCTAGAACAGAGGCATGTTGTCCATCCCACTTCCTCATATCCTCTCCTTGTTCCTGCAGGCAAAACCATATGGCTCCCTGTGGTGTGTGCCTTCTATATCCTCTCTCTTGAGCCTAAGGCCGCCTGCTATCACTGCTATCAGCCGCTGAAACGTGCTTGTACAGGTGGGGAGTAGAGCAAATCCTCCCTAAATTGCTTGAACTCCTCAGACTGTTTTGACAAGTTCTCTGATAATTTCTCTACAACTGCAACAAGGGCACCAGCGGTACGGTCTTTGTATTTCTTGAAGCTGCCATATCACATGTCACCCACTGATGGCAGTATACCCTCTTTTCAAACGAATGTTGCCAATGGGTTGCCATGTGCTGTTGGTGCACTCTGCACAAATTTCCACTACATGGGTCAGTTAGAAAAGCTTCATCTGGATCTGTGGAGAGCTGCGTATTGTTGGGTTAAAAATATATAATTTCTCTCACAGCCAATTCCCTCAAATACTGAATATCTCTTTCCACTGTAATCCATTTGCTTATATCACATTTAATATCATCTTTATGAGGATACATTTCCTTCACACTTGATAGGAGGCGTTTCCAGAGGTTGAGGGTTTGTGCAGTTTGTCCTATTGCTCTGTCAATGCCTGGGTCCTTAGCAAGGGATACAAGCTGCTTG
>NW_008658865.1:1385-1771 GCF_000695815.1 Acanthisitta chloris
TTCCGACCATGAACCGGATCTGGTCCATGTGCAACAACATGCTGACTCCCAGCAAAAAAAAAACCCAAACAGTTTGGTTTCAAATGTGCTCAAGGGATACTCAGATTTAACAAAATTAAAATTCTCAAACACTGTAGCCTGCTTGAAGTAGAAAGAAGGAAAGAGGGAGGGACCAAAGATGTAGAAAAATTCCTCCACATTTGGTTGTGCTTCTGAATAATTTGAACCAAAGGTGTGATTGTTAATCATTCCCAGTACATGGCTCCCGAGGTACAGAGGTGCCCGTAATACTGAATACATACACCAGATTGGTGTTATGATCAGTGACTCTGTCATCTTATACATGAATTCGACGAAACATATTGCAGGGACTATGTATTGCAAAC
>NW_008658866.1:0-2805 GCF_000695815.1 Acanthisitta chloris
GAAGTGGAAAAATATTAAAAACCTTCCCTAAATATGAATGTAATATGAAACAACCCTCATTAGCATGCCTCAATCATTAATGTGCAGTTATAACCTGGTGTTACTAAGGAGCTGGATTCACCTTTATCAGCTCCATATCACATTTCTTTTAGCTGTCTCTCCTATTTCCTGAATTTATCCCAAACCTTCATTACAGGAAAACCTCAATTATTTTTATCCTTAGGTTACTCTTACATACCCCTAGTTTAAGCCCTCTCTAAAGCATATTAAGGTTTTACTTGGGGTTTTCTGCTGTTGCTTTCATTTCCAGTATAATAAACACCAATTTCCACAGTAAATCAAGTAGTTTTACCTCATTTTAAGTTGCAAGTCAAAGTAAGATTGGTTAAAGGATCAGAATTAACTCACTTATCTGTAGCTTCATTAGACAATCACAAATCACAGAATCAGAATGACAAATTGCCTGTATCTAGATGAGACTTGGACTGTTGGTTGAGGTGTCCTGAAGGAGTTACTCAGCCAATGGTGCCTGCTGCACTCTTAACCTGGTTCTTCCCTTTGGAAGCTCCACATTTTGCCCCTCGAGGTGAAATCCAGCATCCTTTAACAGCTCTGTTTACCTTTACTCCAGGCTCCTGCAGCTGGGTACCGGTGAGCTGTCTCAGGGCAGTCTCCACTCCTGCCATCACCTGCTGCCCCTCTGCTATGTGCTTCCTCAGGGCACTGTAGTCCTCGACGAGGCCGAGGACGTGGCGCCCGTTCCTGTCTGCCCACATGCGATGCCCGGGCACCAGCCGAGGGGTGCACGTGGGGCTGGAAGAGGAGGTGCTGCTGCAGTGGGAAGCACTGTCCAAATCGTCCTTAGGGGCTGAATGGGACAGAAAAAGACTTGGTTTATCCTCACACGTAGAACTCATTTACACTAGGCTTCTCCTAAACAGCAAGCCTGAGGTGCTGGTAATATGTTTAAAACAGGTTGTACCTGGTTTGCCTAGGGAAATGCAGTGTCCATGCTTCTCCTTCTGCAGCTCACAGATGTTCCTGCTGGCAGCAGGGCATTTGCAAAGATTTTCTGTGTATAAAAGGAAGAAGGATGAGTATATCAGTGGATGTTTATATGCATTATAAAAAGCTTCCTATCTCTGCTTTGGTTCTCCTTATTGCTGATGCTGCACTTGGACTGAGGAAGCAGGAAAACACAGCTAATTTTCTAGTATCATGACATGTATCATCTAGTATTTACCTATTTTTATATTTTAGCATCTGTGCAAAGTTCTAGAGATCTTCCAAAACCGAGTCACAGTCAGAAAATCGAAAATACATCCTAATGAACATATTTTAATTAATAAATTTAAGCTTCCCACTAACCCCCCAAGAAGTATGATGTCCTCCAGAGCTGTACCAGACTAAAGACTGTCTCTATATCCCTCTTCTTCAGACCTTCCACATTCCTGAAGCTAAAAAGCAAACAGATTCAGCTGTTGACATTCCAAGGAGTCTCTCTGCTCCATGTGGCTTTATGCTGGATGTATGGAAAGCTGTTACTCTGCAGAGCACTTTAAGCAGCAAGGAAGAGTCTTGTGCCCTCTGTATCCCAAGTACATCTGTACTGAAACAATAATCTAACCCTGAGTGTAAACACCACATTTTCCCTGATTGGCTAAAACAGAATCACTTAACAGTGATTGAAATAAAGGTAAAATATTCCTCAAGGGCAAGAAGGGGAGAACTCATTTCTCCAAAGCTCATTTAAAGCACTTATTGATCATTCTGTGTAATACAGACTCACCCTTAGCAAACACTATAGAGCTCTGGAATGAGAAAAGGACCCCCAGGTAAGGAAAATTTCTGGCAATGTATTGCAGGAATCCTTCCATCACAGAGACTCTGCAAGTGCTTCCCTTGAATGAAAAGGAAGTGCAGTGAGCACTTCCCACCCCATGCACCACCAGCTCTAACAGGGAAGGGATTTGAGTACAGCTGATGTTGTCTAAGGCTTTAAGAGCATCTTGAAAGGACAAGGCACAGGTTCTACAGTCCCACGGAAGCACAGGGAGCACAGTACCATTCAATCCTGCATAGTGCTGAGAGCCTTGCTTGAAAAGACAGTCGATATTAGCAGCTGACAGTGATCCCACTTCCTCTCTCTTCCCTTTGGAAAGCTGTTCTTCCAGTTTCTCATGCAAAGACTTGTTGGTCTCTATGCTCCTTTCCAGCTGCACTCGCAAACTCTGTATTTCAGTCAAAAGTTCATGCAAATCAAGTGGATTATTCTGATCTTTTCGGAATTCTTCTGAGGCATCACATCTGGGATCTGAGACAATTTCCAAAGAAGCACTTAGCATCTTTAACAATTAAAAGAGTATTAGCCATGAGAATGCTCAGCAAGTAAGTTATAGCCAGTGTTATCCTCAGTATTAACTACAAACAGCACTGAGATAATGGTTTGACAAAAAAGCAAGTCTTAATTGCTTCTACCCTTGAAAGATTTAAAGAGCTGAAAATTATTTTTCACTTTGTCCATAAAAGCTACTAAGTCTCATGCCAAAAGCTAAAAAATATAATAAAAAGGGAATGAAGAGGATTTACAAAATCTGAAGTGCAGTAATGCACAGTCTGGGGAAGGAAGAATGGGTAATCTCAGAGTGAGGAGGAGAACTAGGAGTTTAATTTTATATGCAGAAGAAAAAAGGAAATAGTGATCACCTGGCAACCAGAGGAACAAATCTGAACCTGAAAAAAAGCAAAGGCTGTGTTTGCCTTTTCCTAGGAAGAGATCAGTACACATTCCATGTACTCTCCTGC
>NW_008658866.1:2839-10726 GCF_000695815.1 Acanthisitta chloris
AGAAGGGGGAGGATGCTGCTACTCTCTAATTTCTCCTTCTTTTTAGGAAGAGATTGTCTTAACTTCTCATTTTCCTTTTGTTTATCTATGTATCACCAACTCTCCCAGAAGAATTAATTTCACCCCTGAGCCAAGTTTGGCTAAAAGCCTTGTGCCAACAGGGCTCTTCTGCTGCAGCCAGACTGGAAATCCATGGCAGCAGGGCATAACACTTGGAGTAGCAGGAAGAAAACTTTTACAAGAATTTCCAGTGGGAAATTTGCTGGATCCGGGAAGGGGTATGCAGCAAAGAACAGCATTCCACCTTTTTACCTCACCACAGCAACAGCTGTGTGGTGGCACAGCTTCCTTACAAGCGTTAGGAAGAACTCAGGTGAGTTTTACTCCTCCTCTCACCTTTAGTGCCAGCAAAGCAGAGAGGAAATTATTAAACACCTCATGCACAAACCAGTGCCAGCACTTCTCCCAGCCCCAGGGAGAAGCCACTACACTCTCCTTCAGCCGAGAGAAAGCACAAGCTACCTAAGCAAGCACAACCTGGGAGGATGCAGCAGCAGGTATTTAAGTGACAAGTAACTATCTAAGATCCTCATGAAGTTTATCCAACCTATATCTTCAGCTCTTGGGGGTGGCTAGTTACCATCTCACACACCTCAGCCCTGCAGTTACACCAAGGAAAAAGCAGAATTTGACCAGCAAGTTGTCAGCTCTTGTTGCACAGCAGAGCAGAAGCAATGGAACAGTGACCCAGCCCTCCCATCCTTTGACAGGAGCATGTACAGAGGGAAGGGCTGTGAGGGCTAAGGGTAGAGACATAACTGCATTTATACCTGTCCTCTTCTTTCTTGCTTCTTCCAACTTCTCATAAACCTTGATCTCAGTCCGCAGTGACTGCAGTAACTTCTCATTCTCAGAGATCTGATGTTGCTTTCCGTTAATTTCTGTTTGCAACCTGTAAAGTCCCAACAAACAGCTGAGTGAAATTCTTACTTCTTTTTTCACATCTAAAATCCATTCTTCTTTCCCTCCATAACTCTTCCCTTGCCTTTTCAATACATCCATGCCCCTCATTACTGTCGGTGGCTATGGCTAAACACGTGCTTGTCACATTTGACAAGCTCCTGCTCTAAAGGACTGTTTAAATGTGGACAGAATCAATACCTGTTTAATTCATTCCGACTGCTGTAAATCTGACATGTCAGGTATCTGATTTCATCTTCCTTCTGGCAAATTTGTTTGTGCAACTTCTCGTTTTCTTTCTTGATGCATTCATAATCCTCCTGGAGATGCTCAATGATTGTGTTCTTTTTAGAAAGAGATTCTCTTAACTTCTCATTTTCCTTCTGTTTGTCTGAAACAAGAAGAAACACACAAGGTTTCTGCAACGCCCACGGACCACTAAAGCTATGATTTCTAACTAAATCAGATTTTTCAACTATCAGAAAATAACAGCTTCTACTCTATTAATCCCAGCTTGAATGCCTGTGGAATGCCTGGAATTTCAGGGGGGGGAAGAATGGCTAAGTCAGTTTAATGAGTGGAAATGTGAGTATTTTATTGTTTTCTGACCTACCATGAGTTTCAGGCTACTCCTGTAAAGAACAGTTTACATTTTTACCTCTGGATCCTTTAGCCAGCATTGCATTCAGAACTTGATTTTGCTTCCTCAGGAAATGTATTTCAGAAGTCAGGGAATTATGCTGCTCTGAGCCACGGATAAAAATGTTTGCAGAACCTATAAATATATACATAAAAGATGATTTATGAGTCATCTCTAGGTCATTAAAGATTAAACTTTCCAGACAAGAACAATTTTAAAAAATTGCAGAAAAACACGTTATGAAAGCTATTTCTCCCCTCTATATTTTGAAGGTTATCACTCCAGACTGAAAGGCAGTTCAGGTTAATGCCAAGTAATCCAAAGCCCTGAGCATCACAAGTACTTCTCATTGCTGGGCAACCATTACCAAAATTGCAAAATTCTCCCTGGCAGCCTTTACCTATCAGCCAATATCCCAACAGGACAAAATGCAGGAACACTTTGTGACATTGCTATGATTTGAAAAGAAAACTGCAGGAGGGTTGACCATATATTTTAGCCTTCCTCTCTGTATTTAATGACACCACTGCAGAGGCCACTAGATTCCACCAGCTAATCCATGGGGGTTAGTGCAGAAGTAACATAAATAGTCTGGTAATAGATCTGTTACCACACAGTCAGGAGCATAAGGCTGGAGTCACTGGCTTTGCCTCTGATTACAAACTGGGAACCCATTTATGATCACAGGGATGAAGATTCATCTCTCTTAAACTACTGTATCTAAAACTTAGAGAACTGAGCCAGTCTTGATCAACCATCCCCAGCCAAGGGGAGACTCAGGCCCCTCCAGAGCATGGCTCACCTCTCTGTGGGTGAGAGGCTCTGCCCTCCAAGAGCTCTACTTGTCTCCAGTGCCTCCACAAGAAGTTCTGGGTAACTGGCATGAATTTAGATGTCTGACTTTTAGAAACACAAGGGTGATGAATTCTGCTCTGAGGATCTCATTGCACCAGTCATAAGTGTCAAATCCTGTCTCCAGTCAGTCAGATTCCAGCCTAGGCAATCCTCAGTGTGCTGTATTTGTGTTACTGATCCCTCAGCAATGTGCACTCTTACAGTACAGCCTGGAAAGTGTCTCGCTCTACTCTCAAGGTGCTGCCTCTGAAATGCAAGTCAAGTAATTGTTATTGCCCTTTATAACCTGCTCATAGTCAGTAAAACACTTCAGGACCCACTGGAATTAGAAGCATTTTTCAGTTGATTGGTTATCCCAGCATCTCCTGTGCTTTAAAGCCTGAGATAACTGCCCAAGTGTCAACTGTTTGGTTAATAGAGAAATAACCAGCTGGCAAAAAAATTAGCTGAATGTATGAGGAAGATGCCTTTCAGCTCTGGCAGTTCAATTCAATTTGATGTGCTGCACTTCCTCTGAGCAATCTCATTTTCTTGTAATCCCAATTGAAGCTTTTACCCACTCCCTAACTGGGATGTAGTGTGCCATGATACACACACCTCTCGTTGCTGCTGAAGGACTCAAAGGCTCTAGAAGCCTGGCACTAATGGCATTTTACTATCTATATGTTAAAGAGTTGAGGCAGCTCTGTGAACTCAAAAGGCTTTTTCCTTTCAGATTGTAACAAAGCAATTCCAGTTGAAGTGGTAAGGCTTAATGGGCTCATCTTGATTCTAATTTAATTTATTGCCCATCACCCAGTTTTATCCTATTTGAAAAGTTATGCTATCACAGCTCTACTGAAAGGCTTTGGAATATAACTATTAGTTATCTTACATAATAAGGGATAATGTAGAGCCAGTAGTAATAGGGCCACAAACCTGCAATTTGACCCACTATTGAGACTACTACATCTGTGCAGAGCCCTGCTGACATCAATTATGCTCTCCACAGAGGCAAAGGTCCAGCAAACCAGAGCAAAGTGGAGCATCAGGGCCCACAGTTGCCACACACTTGAGTTTTCATTCTGGTTTGTGCTGAAAAAGGGAGTGCTAAGGAAGCCTACCTTGAAGGGTTCAAAGGGAAGCACTGACTAAAGGACAGGCACCATTGAAAATCCCAGCAAAGAGGAAGGAAATGTTCCTTCCCAGGTAAAGCAAAACAAGTGTGAGTAGAAACATCAGTTACTTACGGGTTAAAGAAAGCAAACAAAACCCTTTTAATGTTAACTGCCATCAGTAACATGTGAAACCTAGGAAACTCAAAATTAAACCTTTGATTTTATTTTGAAGCCTAACATTTGAAATGATTGAAGCAATTATTTCAGTTCTACTTGCACTGCAAACCTCAGCTCTACAGGAATGATGGAGTCATTACCAGCACGTGAGTCATTTACAGAATCCTGGAAGCCCAGAGGCATTTAAATACTTAGAGAGTCTAAATATTAAAAACAACATGTCAAAAATAGTGGGCAGATGTGTGTATATACATCCATATAATATTTATCAGACAAGAATAAATCTATGCAATAACCTTTGTTGAACAAGCAATGCAGTATCATCAGTGTAACAGGCTGTCAGCAACAATTCTGTGTGTTACCACTTGGCTTTGTGTTTCAAAGGGAAACAAAGTGAAAAGAAAAAATACTGAATTCACAGAATCACAGGATGGTTTGGGTTGGAAGGGACATTAAAGACCATCCCATTCCACCCCCTGCCATGGGCAGGGAGACTTTCCACTGGCCCAGGTTGCTCCAAGCCCCATCCAACCTGGCCTGGAACACTCCCAGGGATGGAGCAACCACAGCTGCTCTGGGCAACCTGTGCCAGTGTCTCACCACCCTCACAGGGAAGAACTTCTTTCTAACCTCTAACCTGAACCAACCACCTTCAGCTTAAGGCCATTCCCCTTGTCCTATCACCACATGCCCTGGTGAATCTGCCTCAGCTTCACTTAGGAACTCTCTTTAACACTGGAAGTCAAAGAAAGCTCATCCATTAGGAAAAAAAAGGAGCATCATTAGTAGAAGAGATCATGCACATGTCTGATGCCATCAAAGAGATCTTCATAGTGGAGAGAAACAGGAAGAACTGCAAGAACACAGTAACAAAAAGGAGCTGTTCTAACAGGTAGTTGCATTTTTCTTTTACTTTTCCAAATTCCTCCTCTATGCATTGGTAGATGTGCTAAGGCAACAAGAAGACAGATGGAAGGCATAAGACAGTTTATAAAGAAAATATACTTTCACTGCATTAATGGATGCCCTTGCCAGAATCTTTATGAAGCTGTAAAAGAGTTGGAAGCATTTCAGTGTGGTTATTTCACGAGCACAGTATGCCTCTCCAGCAGTGTAAATACTTCATGAATGAAATGGATGCTTTTTATCCACCTTTCCATCACTGTAAATTATCCCTGAAAGCAAACTGCCATGTGCAGGTAAGTCTCCATTTAAACAACAACAGAAATGGATCATGGGGTGATGTAAAACATAATGAATCAAATGTCAATATGAGTGAAACTGAGGAAAAGCAAAGTATGTCTATTTATTGCCTGCTTGCAGTCTGAGTATATTGCATATTAATCAATTGTCCTATGGGGGAAATGTGGGAAGGAGAGGGAGAGCAAAGGGTAGGGAAATACAGATATGGGATGCTTCCAAAGGTGCTCCAAACGTATCCTGAGTGGAAGCTGGCTACCTTCTTGGGGGAAGTTTTAAACACAGCTCAGCACTTGGCTGTCAGGGATGCTGAACACCAGCAGCAGAGAGCAGTGACTCCCAATTTGCATACCTATTTTTAGTATTTTCATCCACTGCTTTATATTAGAGTTTGGAATGAAAACCAACTCTATGCTAAAATCTCCATCAGTTGCTGTCAGGTATTTCTCATTAAAACCTCACCATGTCATTTTGTCCAGGACACATTTATCCCACCAATCAGTTCCAATGACAAGCTGAACACTGTGGCCTAAGCTCTGTCTTACAGGTGTCCCTGGGTGTAAACACAAACTGGCTTTAAAGCAGGCAGAAAATTCCAGAGAAGGCATTTCCAGCAGTCCTGTTAGCAGTGGTGATGTACTGACCACCCCAGGCATACACAGAGCAGGTGCAGGAAAGCTAATTCCACACAATTCCTACTTTGGATCAATAGCAGCAATTCAATTCAGAGCAAAGCATCTCCTTCTCTATTCATACTGGGCCCACTGAAATTATGTTGATAAAATGAGTTTCCTCTCTTGCAACTGTCCCTGTCTGGACATGGCAGAGAATTCAAAGGGGATGACATCCCAAAATACAAGAACTTAACAATAATAATGATATCCCAAGGCACAAAAGAAAGAGAATAAAAAAGCAGGCTGTTTGCTGATAACAGAACTAGAAGAGTTTTTCAATTCTCTGTATGAAATCCAAGCACAACATCATCAAAGGTCATAAGACTACCTGTTCCCTGAGCAATCTGTGCAAGTGCAGGTTTGAGGCTCTGTGTTGTCCCTCTATCCCATAAAAGACTTGTGCATCAGTGCTGGGTACACTTCCAGCACTGGACTCCAGGAAAAGGCAGCTCAGACCTGTATTTATGCCTCTCCACAGGCAGTGTGGGAAAGCTGTGTCTGCTGCCAGAGCTCAGGATGCAGCAGGGCTCAGAGAAAGGCACATCACTTCACAGCTGTAAGGGGTTGGGTCACTCAGAAAGCACACAGAACATTTCCCTGGCATTTGAACTCTCAGGCTTTCATCAGGAAAGGTGGATTTAATTTCTGGAAATAAATTCTTACCTTGATCTAGTTCCTTGTCTGTGACTTGTCTCTCAAGCTGCTTCCTCAGCCTCTCATTAGTTTTTATGGAGTATTCTAAACGTTGTCTCAGGATTCTAATTTCCTGCAGATGCTCCATTAGTAACTCTAAATAAAGCAAGAGACCACTTCTTATTTCGAGCAAATGATTCTATTCTTTTACACTGTGTACTCCTGTCAAATCTCATGGGTATTAACCCCCAAGGATGACACAGAGCTGTTAAAAATGGCAGATACTAAATATTTGGCTCCACAAGTCTTTTCCTGCAAATTGCTCAAACCATGCATTTAGTGACAAGTCCTACTCTACGTTATAACTTAAACAATGGACCAGTTTTAAGGCTCTTCAAATTTCTTCTTCCTACGAAACTGGAGCAGACAACGATTGTATCCAGTTAAAACATTCCCTGTACTGAGAAATGACTCCAAAGCTCTGCAATGCAGCTCCACATTCCAGCTCAACAGACCAATCACACACGTTTTTCCTTACAACAATAGGAACCTCCCAGAGTAACTCAGAGAGAAATTTGACTTTGACTTCCACAATGCATCCCATCATAAATAAACCTGTTGTATCAAGTTGCATTACTGTACCTTTTCCTTTTTGCTTTGCCATCCTACCATTTTTCTTCCGTTGGCTGCAAGTTTCAGCTTTACTCAGGAACTGATCTGTTCTACCTGTCACTGTCTGGTTTGCTGGTTTATCCATGTCACACACTCTGGGTTTACTCTGCAATATTTCTCTCCCTGAACACTTCGTGTCAGCTCAGCTATTAAATTTTCATCGCTGCCGATAAAGCACCACAAGCATCACTTGTGCTTAGTGAAACTATCCAGGTCAAACATGACACCACTGATTAATAATGCAGCACTTACCAATTCTCACAGAAACACAACACTGGCTTTTACAAAATTAGAAAATCTCTCTTTTTCCACAAAATAATCTCTTGACAATTGTCTATTTTCCCTTTATAACTTGTCTATTTAAAGACTGTCTGGAGCACTGTAAAAGCTGATACTCTAAAACAACAAAGACACAAACTATCAGAGTTTATAGCCTCAACCAGGAGGTAGCTCAGCTCATTGCCATCTCTGTGTGCCTTAGCACTGAAATTGCAATGATTATGCAAGATACTGGAAAGCTGAAGCAAACATTCTTCATTAGTTCTTAATTAGTTCCCTTGTGTCTTATTTATCAGCTTTTCCCAATATCAAGCAAATCTTCAGTGGGAAAAACATTACCTGGGGGAAACTTGTCTGGCAGGAGTGCCAGTGTGCCATGCTGGCCCTCCAGGTCATGCCTGTGCTGGGGGGATCCAAGAGGAGACTTCTCTGACAAATCAAAGTCAGACAAGCTATGAAGAGCAGATGGTACAGGCGACTGATCCTGCAGCTGCTGGTACATCGAGGCATTCTTCTCATTATCCCTTTTGGTGCCAAACAAAAGGTTTTAAAATATAAACAACATTTTAGTACTCTGGAAGCATGAGCAGAGAGCATGGTGGTGTGACATGCACAGGCAAAGCAAGTGAATTTGTGCAACAAGACATGACAAACCACTACACATCTGAGATTGTATCAAGGCAAATTCAGAGTTCAGCGA
>NW_008658866.1:10768-41323 GCF_000695815.1 Acanthisitta chloris
GAAGGCAGAAGGAATTATCACTGCCCCTCCAGCCTGCTGCCCATGTTCCAGCACTAGGCAGTCACCTCCATGTTCAGGAGACCTCAAGCAGCCTTGAACTGGCAGCTGAGGATTTCTGGAGTGCTGAAGAAGCCCAAGTTGGCATAAACCCAACATATGCAGCACACCACCACCTGCTCTCTTCACCTTCAGCATAAGGGTGCTCTGAGAATGGGCCCCAGCCAGCCCCAGGGTCACAGAGCACCAAGGGAACTGACTGTCCCTCTGGGCAGCTGCAGCCAGGATAATATCTGAACAGAAGCCACAGTGGATTACGGCACATGTTCTGTTTGTTCATGAAAGGAACAATCCTGGTGGCATGATGTTTCTCTTTCAGTATCTCAGCTGTGTGAGGGAAGTGGGGAAAAAAGCCTTATTTTGTTTTCTATGGATATTTTATTAACAACATGGATATTAATGAGACTGTAATACCCTCTGCAACTCCCTGAGAGGAGGTTGGAGTCAGGTGGGGGTTGGTCTCTGCTCCCAGGCAACAGCAGCAGGACAAGAGGGCACAGACTCAAGCTCTGCCAGGGGAGGGTTAGGTTGGATATTAGGAAGAGATTTTTTGCAGAGAGAGTGCTCAGGCATTGGAATGTGCTGCCCAGGGAGGTGGTGGATTCACCATCCCTGGAGGTTTTCAAGCTGAGACTGGATGTGGCACTTAGTGCCATGGGCTAGTGACCACAGTAGGGTTGGACTGATGATCTTGGAGGTCTTTTCCAACCTGGTTGATTCTATGATGCTATGAAATGTGCCACATAAGCAAAGCCCTCCCAAAATGCAAACCAGTGGAAGTGATGCTCCAAAACATGGAGCATCCTTATCAACTTACGAAACAACCATATGTTTGCTAAGCATTGAATTGCACTCTTACCTTTGAGCTAATTCATAAAGTATTGTAACTTCTGTCCCTATTGATTCTCCTGCAAAGCAGAAACAGCTGATTAAAAACACATCCTGAGAGTTACAATGTTTTCCCCTTCATCTTACTCTATTTAAATACAGAATGGTAAATTAATGACAAATTAGAGAAGCCAACAGATACTCAACACACTGTGTATCTGTGTTAAATGCTGTATGTGAGCAAAACTATTTATAGCTAAGCAGCAAAGCAATAGCTTGTTCTGGAGTGAAAAAAAATTATTAGGGACCACAAGTGCTAGATTTTACAGCCTTGGTGTTGTAGTTAGCATACAGATGTGAAATAATTGTGCTGTAAGGCAAAAGGATTAAGTGGACATGCCATTACTTCTTCAATGAAAATCATGTAAGTAAAATTCTATAAAAACAATTCCATTGCACTTGGATTTTGTCCACCCAGAGCCAGGCTAAGCAGTTATCTCTAATAAAGGGGGGCACACAGGATTTAGCCTGCAGTGTTCTCTCTGGAACTGTGTATGAGCACAAGCACAGGAGACCTGGACTCAGACACTAATCTGCGTAAGGAAATGAGTTTTGTGGTGTCACCTTGGCTTCTCCTGCTTGAACACTTTTTGTGCAATTAAGCAAAAGTGGCAGGAAAGGGTTGCACAGCTGAAATTTCAGGGGAATGAACTGAAGGTCAGGATGGAAATGCAGAGACAGACGGTTGTTTATGCTGCTTCTTTACAGTCAATTCTTAGCACACTGGATGTTCTTTACAACCCTACAAACATCATTTTATTTTAATGTGTGATTCAATGCAACACCATTGTGTTAGATATATTGAATTGTCTCAGTTGTCAGGGACTTTTCAGAGTATATAGGATACCATCTGTTGGTTTAAAGGCATTTAATGTTTATTCACTACAGTCTTCTCATTTGCAATGCAAGGAATCTCTGTAGCCACCGAAATCGTTGAATACACTCAATCTTTTATTACCCTGCTATGACACACTGGCTGTAATGCCTTTTGCTCATCTACAGCTGCTTTATATGAGCAATCAAAACTGCAACATGCTGCTGAGATCTTTAATGAAAGGCAGCACACAGATCACGGCGTGGCTGGGCCCTGAAGAGGGCTGAACAAAGTCATCTTCCAGAGCCAATTTCAGGAGGATGTTGGGGGTCAGAGTCCTTATTTCAGGTGCCTCGAGTGTTTCACTGAAGATATCAGTTTTGCAGCTGACATCAGTGGAAGTATTGCTGCCTGTTTGGGTCAGCAAGAGCAATACTTATGAGGCCAGGGAAAGGTTTTTCTTGCTGAATTACTCCTGACAGCATCCCTTTTCCATCCCTTCTGTGCTACTCTCTTCAGGCTACAGACTGAAGGCAACACACAGGACGTGCTGCAGGACGTGCTCTTCCTTCAGGTGACAAATGTTGACTTTGATGCTCATTTCCCAAAACATGGCAGCAGTTTAGCTCCCTTTTATACAAGACAGGGTGCATTTCTTCACCAGCAGCAAGATGCAGGTCCCTTAAGAACATCACAGAATAGTTTAGCTTGGAAAAACCTCTTAGCTCATTGAGTTCCCTTTAACTAGAAAGGAAACAACACCCTTCCCATTTCGAGAACGTTAATATATCTGACAATAAGCACAAAATATTATTACTTACCATAGAGGAATTTCATTTCTAGCTTCTCAAACAACAGCACACTCTGATTCAGCTGCTCACGGAAACCTTCAGCAACATAATAATCTACATCACTGGCTTGGAGCAGCTCCTCAAAGGCTTTCACCAGGTTTGTCAGGTGCTGATGGTAAGCGACGCAGCCACTGCGAATCTCCTTAATTTGCTGGCATTGAAAGGAGAGTTCTCGAGCTTGGGAATGAACTAATGAATCATATCTGAGGAAAGGAAATTATCTGTAATTTTCTGGCCATAAATAACATTTCAATATAAATAAGAAGTGAATTAAGCTTCTATTCCTAAACTGTAATTTTATGTGACTCAATTTGCTTTTACAGCCACAATGAGAAATGGATTGTCAAGTGTTGAGCTTGGTATTTATGGGCGTAACTTGTGGGTTATTCTCCTTCACTTAACTGCTTCTTTTACAAGATGGGCCAAAACTAAGGTGGTGACTTGATGGTCTGCTTGGAAAGAACATGGATGGCAGCAAAGGTGCCTAATTAAATAATTTCAACTCAGATCAATTGCATTTATTTACTGAGTTTGCACTTGCATCTCCTTTATGCTGCCACTGCCTGTACCAGGTAAAGTTCTCTCTACAGAATCAAATATTAGTGGAAAGAAACAGAGAGAGGATCTGAAAAGATTCAGGGAATCAGACAAAATGTGTGATGGTGTGGGCTGTTATAGAATTTTTATTGCCATTTGTATAGGAAGAGATGTATTTTTTGAGTCTGTCACTTGTGACTCATGATGCTGTCCTAGACAGTGGCCATAAAAACCTCACAGCAATCCACACTGTCTCATTCTTTATTTTACAGTTAGGTCTTCCTTTGTAAAATGGATGAGGTATATTTTCAAGGTATGTAAATTTATATGGACTATGTAGCACAACTGTATTTTACAACAGGAAGACAGAGAGATACAATAGTCCACGTTGGTGGGTGCTCAGTGTCTCCAAGTATTTTTACTCAAGCACTTGGAAGGAAGACACAAGGTTGAATCCTTTTGTTTGTTACTTTCTGGCATTCTGCAGGCCCTCAGGACAGCACCAATATTAGAAGGAGAAAAAGGAGGGGTGAGTGTTAAAAAAGGTTTGGTCTTATGGGTCCCCATTCTGGGCCTGTGATTTGTACATACATAGCCAAAATGCTGCCCCCAGTCTTATGCAAAAACCTGATCCTTCCCAGCCTCCCATAAAGGATTTTCCAGCTTATGAGCTTATGCTATAAAATTTCATTCATTAATTTCTACATATATCTACTTTCCCATCCTTCCCAGGAAGGCACCACGGCACTCAACTGCGAAATGCGTCGTAACTAGAGCATAAACCTCTGATTTTACACATAAAGTCTGTTCACACAAACAGAAGGGCCAGGATGACTCTGCCAGCCAATTGCCCATGCAAACATTCCTGTCTTAAATGGGAGGCTCTATTTTCTTACACTTGTCACCTGAAAAACCCCTGAATGATGCAAAACTGAAATAGTTTGGTTCCAGAGGTCAGAGTGTCTCACAGGGAACAAGAGGAGCTGTGAGTGCTCACGAGAGGATGTCCTGCAGCAAAGAGAGTCATGGACTTGAGATGTGGGGAAAGACAAAGGTACTTGGCACAGGGTAGTTACAGATGATGATATGAGCTTATCAGGGGCAGATCTGTTGTAGGAAAACATTGGTTTTGTACTTTGAGGTGTCTTTTAACTCAACTTCTCAGTTACTTTATGCTAATGTTAGTAAATTTAGCCTTGGCTAGAACAACACACTTATGTGAATAAAATGACCTTCACATTACCTTCCTATGCTATTTCATATTGCTGTTTAGAAAATGGAACCTGAAACAGCAACAGCTTTACTCACTTGGATGATGTTTCTCCCAGTCTGCTCTGAAGGTGACACACTTCATCAAGATGAATATTTGCAACTCGCTCTTTTTCAAGTTCTGCCTCATTTGCCAACAGCAGCTCCTTAAGGTTCTGTGCTGCCCATGTGTCAGGTGCTTTCAAAGACTCTGAATTCCTCTTTTCAGTGTGGATCTCATAATCCATGTGATGGACTTTAGAAAGTGTTTTGATTTCTTGTGTATCTGTGTCTTGCACTTGTGTTACCAACCCTTCCCCGGGCAAGGCTGCATCACTCCCAACTCCATTGGGAACACCACTAAACAGGAGCTGGTCAGAGGTCTGCAACTGAAACAGGAACCTTTTGTACTTTTCAAGCTCAGACTTCATCTTCTTAACTCTTTGTTTCAACTCTTCTATATCCTCTATGGCTTCACAGTCATCGGGTGCATCTGTACTTGGTACACTCAGCTTGGGAGAGCACAGGAGCTTGGAGCCTGAACATGCAGTGGCTGAGTCAGTGTCCTCCTGTTCCATGGAATAACACTCCTCATCCATCTCTTCTAATGAACTCTGGCTATTCCCATTGCTAAGGTTATGATGATTTTGCATTTCTGAAAAACAGGAGGCTTATGTGTGAATATTAATATTTCTTTATCTGTCATTCTGTTCCTAACAGCACCAGAATGAGTTCATTTAATTCTGTAATAGCAGAATATAAATGCAGATAATTACAAGCTACACAATATTACTTTGGGACTTTTGACCTCTTTCTGTGATTTGCCCATTAATTCAATTTGCACACCAAATATTTCAAAGCCTTTACCACCTTTCAAATAAACAATACTCAAAAAACACCCACATGATCGAAAATTCCTTTTGCTATATTAGACACTGATGAAGCTCTTTCCAGCCACAAAGATGATCATAGAATCATAGAACCAACTGAAAAGACTTCCAAGATCACCAAGTCCAACCCTACTGTGGTCACAGGACCATGGCACTAAGTGCCACATCCAGTCTCAGCTTGAAAACCTCCAGGGATGGTGAATCCACCACCTCCCTGGGCAGCACATTCCAATGCCTGAGCACTCTCTCTGGAAAAAATCTCTTCCTAATATCTAACCCACTCAATCCCCTCATCCAAATCATCAACAAAGATATTAAAGAGAACTGGGCCCAACACTGACCCCTGAGGAACAGCACTAACCTCAAACATGAGGCACTGAGATAGACTCTATGACTTTACATGGCTCTTTCTAAAGCTTCCAATTAAATATTCTCCTTCTCCCTTCAAAAATCTATACAAAACCAATTGGAGCATAAAGTCGGTGGAATTTTTAAAAGATTATCAACAAAATAGTAAAATTTGAAGAAGGGGCTTTAATTTATTTTTAAAAGGGCACTAACCTCAAACATGAGGCACTGAGATAGACTCTATGACTTTACATGGCTCTTTCTAAAGCTTCCAATTAAATATTCTCCTTCTCCCTTCAAAAATCTATACAAAACCAATTGGAGCATAAAGTCGGTGGAATTTTTAAAAGATTATCAACAAAATAGTAAAATTTGAAGAAGGGGCTTTAATTTATTTTTAAAAGGTGTCCTAAACCAAACTCATTAAACTGTTTGGTGTTAAAGGTTTTATTGGCACGTTTGGCATGCACATCACATCCCTCAGGGGATTTTGTCACTCCTGAGCAATGCCATCACCCCAGTTCAGCCCAATAAAAGCCATATATTCCTCCACATAACCCATGTTTACAGCTCTGTGTATGCTGAGGGCTGTATGTGTAAGCAGCTAGCAAGAGGATTATTTTCTAGTTACCAGTAAATTAAATTTTCCCCTTCTATTAGTTCTGCAAAAGATCACCACGAATTAGAACTTCCCTTTTGAGAGCCATTCATTGATCTTTCAGAGGTCTTAATGCTTGCAGATTGGTTTCCTTGGAGAATTCAAACTCTCAGGTTCAGCTCTAAATCAGCACCAAATCTCAGGGGGAACAGCTCTGTATAAAGGCCCAAGTCAAGGCCAAGCACAAGAGAATAAAAGTAAATATAACTGAAAATCTGGAATAAAATGAAGCTGCAATATTAGGATATCATCACTCCCAGAGAAGCTGTGGCTGCTCCATCCCTGGGAGTGTTCCAGGCCAGGTTGGATGGGGCTCTGAGCAGCCTGGGCTGGTGGAAGGTGTCCCTGCCCAGGGCAGGGGATGGGATGAGATATCTTTACAGTCCTTCCAACCCAAACTAGGCAGCGATTCTGATTCCCTGGTTTGAAATCAAGGCTAGAGGATGTTCCCTGCACTACACATTGCTGCACGCCATTATGTGTGTCACTCATAAGGTGACCAAATCAGAGGAAAGAAATGCTTCCAGAAAATGCCTGGGTATGAATTCCAGAAGACACACTGATTCAGGGAATGCAACACTTCACTCATTAGCTTCTCCTCCTTCTCTACCACTTGGTTGCTGCAGTAAGATGATGTCCAAAAACCCAAATACTAGGTGAACTCTGAAATCCTGAGTCCAAGCAAACACTCCAGATAACAAACAGAGAAAATAGAACGTGAACTCTGAAATCCTGAGTCCAAGCGAACCCTCCAGATAACAAACAGAGAAAATAGAACCAGATATTAAGGAAGAAATATCTGTGATTAGAGCACTGGTTATAGTTTTTAATGAACCACTGCCCTTTCATTAGAGGAGGACTAATTAGCTTTCTGTGCATGTGTGTCCACACCCCCAAAGGGCACACATGGAGCATGACCTGCACACCAAAGGATTACAGGATTGGCCACATCCTCTGTACTCTACACAGTGTTAATCAGGTTATTCAAGCCCTTCCAAGAAAGACTAATGGATGATGCAGAAACATGGAAGACACTGTATTAAGCCTATTTACATTTTCATTAAATGATTCCATTAGGTTTCAACCTAGTTGAATGCCTTCAAATAATTCAGATAAGCAAAACTCTATCATTCAACCGCTTCGTTCCAATAGTTCAGAACTAGATGCAGAAGCAATAAGTAACAAACATTAAATTCAGAGAAGAGTTCAGAATTGAGGACATTAGCAACAGAGATCAGAGTCAGGCATACAACTCATTATTTTTCCTGGAAACCAAACTCAAATCTCCCTGCAGCCCTTCTGAAACCACAACCCTTAAAGTCCAACTCAGATTCCTAGAGCAATTAATCCATACAAGCTAAGAAAATAAAACTTAAACCCCAGAAATAATGGCAAGGGAGATGATTACTTGCAACAATTTACAACTTTGCACCACTCAGAAAAAACTAGAGTTTTAAAATCTCCGGTTTTTTTAAATACTCAACCATATAAATGCTCTACCTTGATGGTTCTGCTGATTTTTATTCACTGCATGTTCACTGATGTCCCCTGTGCCTGGATCAACACCTTGCAATTCCACCTGGATCTCACCATTATCCTGTCTAAGCAGCGAGTCAACTGGAGAAAAAAAAAATCAGTTGAGATAATTAAAAAACAAAACAAAACAAAACAAAAACCAAACCACAAAACAAAAACAACAAACAACCCACTAAACAAATCCAAACTTGGTTCTCTGACAATTTGGAAGAGGAAAATCTTTATTGGCTATACGAAAGTGTTTGCACATATTTGTAAAATACTTGAAGTAATCATAAGGATAACTACTGAGAAGGAATTGTAAAGGTTCCTACTAACAAATGAAGACAAACATTTGCGAGTTCTCTTTGTAATGTAACAGTGAATCAATTTTAGTGCATTTTTAAATGGTTTGGTTAAGCTTAGAGAAAAGGCTAAACAGTTTCTCCAATATGAGCATTGATCATAAACTAATCTTCTACAAGCTCCCATTGCAGCAAGTCTCAGAATTCCCAAGTGTGCAGCACAGCTGTGACCCAGGAGGAGGAAATCAGTGTGGAAACAGCAGGACTGAGGCTTCTGATTCATTTCAGGATCCAATCCACAGGTATTGCCCTTCTCAGAATTCTCCATGGATTTTGCACCCAGCAGAATGAATTGTTCCAGTCTCTTTACCTTAAGTACTTACAACAAAGTTGTGCCACATCTGTCCCTTAGCACAACAATGTCATCATGAACAAAGTCCCTGCAGCTCTGTGTCTGATGGGCTCACTCGCCCTCGGCTGAATCTGATTCTCAGTGTGACACTCCCTCACTCATCCTTCACATCTCTGCTCGCTTTTTAATCTCACTGCTAAGTGCAGCTTTATTTTTTTACCACTCCAAATCTTTATCTAATAATACCCATTGCTCTCTGTCTCACAATTTGTCATCCTTTGCTGATCCTGATACTTTGTCAACAACTGAGTCTAAATTAACCCAACCACCCTGGAAGCAAACATGGGTGACTTGACTGAGCAGTGGAATATTGGGAAAACTTCATTATGCAGCATAAACAAATAAGGTATTTTTATCCTCTCCTGTCTCCATCACAGACAGTTTTCATCAGACTTGGCATCCTACAGAGGAAACTTTTCACTTACCTAAACACTGACATCTATGTGTGCATGTGTGAGCACCCTGGGAATGGCATTTATTGCAGACTTTATGCCATTTCTATTGCACAAAAAGCTGGTTGCAGTTTTGTGGCAAAGAGAAAAGAAAAGGGTTGGGTTTTTTTCCAAGATCTTTATGTATTTGCCTACTCAAGAAACTCCTAAGATTCAGCAGCATTGTAGATATCGGAAGATGACCTGGTTTTCCTTTCTCCTACAAGGAAGATGTCACTGCTCCAAGCAACACAAGTCACTGTGTCTGCTCATTATTTACCTCTCTCTGATGTGCTTCCCTGTGCAGGCTCTTCTCCAAGGGTTTCAGCTACAGACTCCTCCAAGAACTCTCCATTAGGTTGTGCCTCAAATGGTTTGGTTTGTACTTCACAAGCTTTCAGACCTTCACAAGGTGCTCTGGTGTGACACTGTGGTTTTGAGTCTGACTTCTGCATCCAGGAGCTCACAGGCACATTTCCTCCTGGTCTGGAGGATTTTAAGAGCACAGGCAAACGGGACTTCTTGGGCAGGTAGGCAGAGGCAGCCTGGAAAAGGCAGGAATAAAATGGGGAGTTGGTAGCTGGCAAGCAACAGTCATACAAAGGAAGTATAAACAAACATTCTGGAGAAAAATTCCTGTCAGAGCAGTCAGCTGTCACGTTAGGTTTGAAAATAAGATACCAATACCCTTGGCTATGTGAAAAAACAAACACTCAGAGAGGCAAAAACCCTCTCACTGCTACAATTTTCTGTAAGTACGAGCTGCTCATGCGTCCCAAGCCTCACAGTGACTGACTTGCAGCTCATGAAGCAAGACAGCAAATCCACCAGTGACCAGCCAAGGCTTTTAACCAGCAGGTGTACTGGTTAGCTCTGAGTTTGTGTCTGCCCTGGGAAAGCAGCTCCTCACCCAAACTGACCTCTCTCACTGCTACTTCCCACTCACACTACTATCATAAATATCTGCCAGCCTGGCAACTACTTCCCTTATATCCCTTTTTTTTCTAAACTTGAGGATTCTCCTCATTTTTCAAAAATTCCTGAGCTTATTCCCTTTCTTCTTTTTGTTTCTACTCAACAGACTTAAATTCCATAACTTTGAGGAAATCAACACAGCTTTGAGCAAATCAACCACAGAGGATATTTATCCTGTCATAGAGAAATTCTTTATGAACAAAAACAGTTTCTTCACCCACACACTCCATAAATGGCTTCTGCAGGATTCCCATTCCTTCCTGAAACAGACATTCTGTCATTAGATTTGGGGAAATCAAGTTTCTTAAGTCACTACATTTTAGCCTCGCTCCCATTCCTTCCTGAAACAGACACTCTGTCATTAGATTTGGGGAAATCAAATTTCTTAAGTCACTACATTTTAGCCTCGCACCTTTTGGAGGCTGCATAAAATAAATGCTCCTTATTTAAACCACACAGCATAAACCAGTGCTATGTCCCCAGAGAGAAAAGCATGCTATGTGCTGAGGAGAGTTATGGAACTGTGGGTAATAATAATAAAAATCAATAATGGCATGTTCAGAGAGATTTAGTTTGGGTTTTTTGCTGTTCATTTGCACTCGGTGTCCCGAGTCCCCTAATTCCCTTCACCACCCAATGTATTCTGAAATACCTTTCCACACTCACTTCTTAGCAATTATAGTCTTCACACCATTTAAAATAAGAAAAAGCAAGTTCCATTTTCCTAATGCCACACTCGATTCCTCCCGTCCATACATGAATACAATATCACTCCCAGGCAGAAAAATAAATCCAGAACCTGCTGCTAACTAAAGTGCATTAATAACACAGAGCCATTTCCAGCTGTCTCAGGGCTGTGGCACAGACACATATGTCACTGAGATTGCCCAAAGGCCAGTTCAGATGGCTACAGCAAAGTATTTATAAAAGCCATTCCAGACCTAAAGATACACTGTGTTAGTCCGGACAAGAAAGCTTTTAAAGCAACTGATCCTGGGATTGCATTGGGGTTACAACTGATTAAACCAGAGAGGAGTCTGGAAAATAGTGAATCAGAACAGTATATTGGAACTTAGGGAAAACAGGACCTTGGGGAAAAAAAAATAAAGAGAATTGCACAAAGAATAATAGAATGGTTTGGGTTGGAAGGACATTAAAGATCATCCAGTTCCACCCCCTGCCATGGGCAGGGACACCTTCCACCAGCCCAGGCTGCTCCAAGCCCCATCCAACCTGGCCTGGAACCCTCCCAGGGATGAGGCAGCCACAAATTTTCTGGTGTTCCTGGAGTCAGTTGCCTGGCTAACACCAACACAGGTGAAAGCACACGCACTCCTTCGGCCTCAGACCAGCCAAGGCACCGAGAAACAGGAGCAGCTATCACTGCACCAACAACCCAATACCAAACAGCCTGAGAACATTAACAACAGCCTGAGAGTATTTATTATTCTCTTTCCTCTCCAAACATAATTGTTTATAAGGTAGATTTACTGCCCATAAGGAAAGCTTGAAAGACTGAGAAGATACCTGAAGACAACTCTGGTAGATTCTACGTGTATAGTTTGATGAAACAAGACACTGTGAATTACTTAGGGTTTGACTTTTCAGGGGTATCATAACCTACTGCTAAGACTGGCATGAACTCTCTAGAGTGTTTGCCAGGCACCAACCATGCATGCCAAAGTTTTTCCCTTAAAATCCCACACTCCACCAGGAGGAATAGAACAAAGCCTTGACAACATCTCTTGGTTTACAACCCCTTCCTTCAGAAAAATGAATCCAAAAAGAACAAGCCAGAATAAAAATGAACTGCTCCTAATTGCTGGCTCACACAAATCTCTTGATCACTCAAGTCATGGAAACTATTCCTTGCAGATGGTGCTACAACATTCCCTATTAGCAGTGCAGAAAATCAAAAGCAATGCTCCCCTTTGTCTGCTCTGCAGGAGCCAAGATCTTCAAAGAGTTTTCAACTTCACTTCTATCACTGCTACTGAAACAATACACAGGAACTCTTTAGCAGACACTGTTTTCCCCACCTCTTTGCTTGGGATCACAGAGTGCCTGCAGACAGAAGGCTTGAAAACTGATTTGGCACCAGCAAGTTGTGTCTGTGCTCACACAACAGATTCTGTGCACTCAGGTTCCAAACCAACGTGACAAACTGCCCCACAGTTTTCTAGTTGTACTTCTGCTCATACTAACAGCAAGGCACGATGAGAAGATGTAATTAAAAGCCTAAAATTAAGAGTGTCTGGAAGTCTCCACTGACTCCTCACCAGCCTCTCCCAGACATGATGCAAGTCTGGAATTTTCCAGGACACATTGGCCATTTAGACCTAATCAACCAGCTCACACTGCTGACCATCAATGCACAAACACAAGGCAGCACAGAATGAGGCCATTATGCTATAAACTCTTTTTCCAAGAGCTGTAATATTTACTAGGATCTAGTCCCGGTGAGGATTGGAATTCAATTAATTAATGTTCCAAAGCACAGTGAAGTATGTGATGAAAAAGCTCTGAACATTAAGAACAATTATCTAAAATATATTTGGCTTACATCTCTTTTTCTAATTTTAAAAGTTACACAAAAGCAAGATTTAATATTAGAAATGAAACATATTTCTCCCTTTTATACATCTATTCCCTAAGTACAGAAAGAGAATAAACTTACTTCACTTGTTCTTGCAAGAAAAAGCCTTTCATGCCGTTCACCCTTCTTATACACATTTTCTTGCTGATGTTCTCTCTCTGCATTTAATCTTGAATATTTTGACTTTTCTTCTGAGGCTCCTTTTTTGCCTTCATGTTTGAATCTCATGACATTAGTCTCTAAAGTCATTGTTTGTGTAGCTGCATCTTTCAATTCCACTTTCAACAACTGAATATCCTTATTAATCTGTGCCACTGCATCTGGATAAAGCTTCTCTTTCCCATCAAAAGTTGATTTCAATTCTACTTGCTGCTTCAAGAATTTATTGACCTGCTTGAAATGTTTGAGTTCAGCTCTTAGTTGAATAACCATTTGCCTAAGATCTTTTTCATCCTTTTTCTCTATGTCTTCACTTGAACATTCTTCCTCTGTCGTGTTCAGATGATCTAACAGTTCATTTACAATTTTCATTTGTTCATGTCTGCTATAGTCAGGAAAGAGGAAAGAAAAGGCATGAATTCAGGTTCTTATTTAAGCAAACAAAAATACCTTCTAAGAAACTCTTCTGCTGTGTCGTGACACGTTTGAAATCCCGAGGAGGTTCCTTCTACTCACTAATGAATTACTCACTAATGATCAGAGTTTTGGAAACATTTTCACAACACAAATCATATCATAAATTATCTCATCATTACTTCTCTCCTATTTATGGCCATACATGCAGCCAGGCAGAAAGAGACCTTGGGAGTGTGGAGAGACAGGAGCTGAGCAGGAGCCACAGTGTGCTCAGGGGCCAAGAAGGCCAATGGCATCCTGGGCTGGAGCAGGAACAGTGTGGTACGCAGGACCAGGAGGTGATTCTGCCCCTGCACTCGGTGCTGGTGAGGCCACACCTTGAATCCTGTGCTCAGCTCTGGGCCCTCAGCTCAGGAGGACATTGAGGGGCTGGAGCAGGTCCAGAGCAGAGCAACGAGGCTGGGGAAGGGACTGGAGCACAAGTGCCATGAGGAGAGGCTGAGGGAGCTGGGGGTGTTCAGCCTGGAGAAGAGGAGGCTCAGGGGAGACTCATCACCCTCTGCAACTCCCTGACAGGAGGTTGGAGTCAGGTGGGGGTTGGTCTCTGCTCCCAGGCAACAGCAGCAGGACAAGAGGGCACAGACTCAAGCTCTGCCAGGGGAGGGTTAGGTTGGAGATTAGGAAGAGATTTTTTCCAGAGAGAGTGCTCAGACATTGGAATGTGCTGCCCAGGGAGGTGGTGGATTCACCATCCCTGGAGGTTTTCAAGCTGAGACTGGATGTGGCACTTAGTGCCATGGGCTAGTGACCACAGTAGAGTTGGATTGGTGATCTTGGAGGTCTTTTCCAACCTGGTTGGTTCTATGATTCTATGCTCTACTCTCCCTCTCTCCACTCATGAACAGACACTAAACCTCTGGTTTATGTAACACAGAAATATCAGAAATACAAATGGATTTTCAAAAAAAGTTTACTCTCTGCCTTCAAAATAAATTTATTCCAAAACCACAGGAGACTCTCGATCATAGAATGACAGAGTTTCCTGAGTTGGAAGGGACCCACAAGGATCATCAAAGCCCAACTCTTGGCACTGATGCTAAGTTTTTCTGAAAATCTATCCCTTCATGTATTTCTAATGTAACAGTGAAGATGGAAACTGGAAAAGCAACCAAAAGGCTGCAAAACCAGCTCAGTGCAGACCACAGAGCTGCCCCACAGACAACTAGTGGGTCATGGACAACAGTTTGGAAAGTGATGCTTTAAGAGAAACTGAAGCCAAATAAGAGGTATTTAAAGCATAAGCAAGTCTCAGACTCTACAGACAATTCCATGTGTCCCTGTTTGTGCCATTAAACATACAAACCAGCATTTTAAACAACTGCAATTGCATAGTTTAGCATTTGAAATGGTGGAAGCTAACTAGGCTTTTTATGGCTTTCTCTGGCATCTAATGCCATTAGTGAGAATTCAGTTATGCAAAGTAGAGGCTCATCAACAGCCAATCTGGTCATTTATACTTGAACACAGGAAAAATTACATACTAGAGTAGCAAAGATGATGGTGCTAGAATCCCTCAATAGCAGACTTTTAGGTAAAGTTAACAAATAAACAATCTTATCTATTCATCTTCTAAGGGAATAGTAGTATCTCCTCATTCACCACTAACTACTGCCTTGACAACTAACACCCTTTCTGCCTGCTGGGAGAGTTTTAACTAGTAATGTAAAAATATGAGTAAAGCCAAGTGCAGCATCTGAACAAAGAAACCAGGATTTGAGTTGTGTGACTCCATGGGATACTCTGCTCCCAGCACTGCTGACCACAGTGCATAGGGGAGGTCATTCCCATCACTCTCCAGAAACCACTGTGGCCAGCTGAAGGAACAGCCTTGACAGGCTGGAAAAAGTCATGTAATACTGTACATAGTCATTACAGTGGAGAGAATTGGGAAAGGAAAATGAGAATGATCTCCACCAGAGCCCTAATTCAGTTCTCAAGCAGAAGATTAAGTAGTGTAAGCATGAAATTGGGGGAAATTAGTCAGGGTATGTGGCTTTTCTAGATAGCCTTTTTTTTTGCTTGGTTTTGTCCAGTTCCTATGGAAATGAGCATTTTGGCTGGGAATTCATCAAACCAAAGTGTAACACACACACTTCAAAAAACACTGGTTACACTAGGGCTTGGACAGATTCAGTTACACAAGTGTTTTCTCCTGCATTAAAAGTGACCTAAGGAAGCACAAGATGGTTCATCTCAGCACAGTCCTACTGGACTACATTGGAATAACTGCAGGACTCCTTAAATTGCTGGCAGAGAGCAAACCTCATTCCAAGCAGTTCAGGTGAAATGGCAAAGGGCATTAAGCCTACAGGAATGTCCATTCAAAATTATCCCCATAAAGAGTCGTTGTCACTCCAATTCCTCCATCCTCACAACCTTTGGGTTCAAATTGAAGGAGGGGAAGTTTAGGTTAGATATTAAAGTTTTTTTCATGTGAGGGTGGTATGGTGAGACAACAGGTTGCCCAGGGACATGGTGGCTGTGCCAATCCTGGTGATGTTCAATCCAGGCTGGATGAGCCTTGAGCAACCTGCTCTGGTGGGAGGTGTCCCTGCCCAGGGCAGGGGTTGGGACTAGATGATCTGTAAGGTCCATTCCAACCCTTAATTCTATGATTCTATGATTGATTCTTGCACATCCCATTTTTACAGCAGTACAGTGTAGTCTCCACCACCTTTCACTGGCCTATGCTCTCAGTATTTGGGGTTTTGTAAAGAAAAATACCATTTCTTATCATCTGAACCCTTTAACTCCTCAGCACCCCATCCAGGAAACAATCAGTGCCTGCAGTAAAGTCTCTGTGTACCACTAACTTTGCAGAGTTTCCTTCTTGCAATGGGTTTTTCTTCAGGTTTTCTACCCATAGTATGTTTCCTAATTACTTAATTGCATGATAGACTAAAATGGCTCTGAAGGTACCTTGCCAATCTCTCAGGTAAATTAGACAGTGCCATTATCTAAATTCACTTTAGCAAAATTACTTCATTCTCTCCTCAAATGGAAATACTGTCAAAAGCATTGCACATTCCTCATACTTACGTCGATTCCAGCACAGATGTTCTATTTCCTCTTAAAAGAGACGTGAGCAAGTTCTCTTCTGTTTCATGTTCACTCATTCCTATTCTGCCCAAGTGTTTGGCAGTTGTATCATGCTCAAATTGAGGCTTAATTGGACTCCTATAATGTCTGTCTTTGCAGAAACTCTCTGAATAGCCTGATGGAGTTATCTGTTAAAAAATTGCAAACATTGTCTTATTACACAGGTATGTAATGTTCTATTAAATTCAGGGCTGTAATCTCTTTGTAATCAGGTTTTGTAATTCCTGATGCTCTTTATCTGCATTAAGAAGCATCCACAGACATTTCGCTGACTATTTATTAATAGAAAAACTAATTAACATCTATTCCATATGATTAATTCATAGTGATCAGTTGTTTAGTAAGGAATAAGAAGATTTCCCTGAAGGTCTTTATCTATGAAGAGGTATGAAACTTCTGGAATGTTGCCTGCAGACTGCAGCTAACATTTTATTAGTTCAGCTTTGAATTATCTGTATTTACAGTGCAAACTCTGTCCTGGGATCTCCCACTGCAAACCCTCATGGCCAGGACAGGATGCAATGGGAAGTATTTACAGCCTTTTTGTATGCAACACCCTAGAAGAGTCAAAGGAAATTTCTACCTGGGATCTCTCCAGTCATTCAAACTCCATTTAAACAATCAAAGTCTGTATCAATCACGTGAGAATTCAGTCTGGGCCCATTTGGATACAATTTCCATCAGCAGCAAGAGGTGAAGGTGTTTAAGAGCCAAGAGAATCTTTGTAGTACATCACTCACCTGTTTATCCACCTCACAAGGGAAATCCAAAGATACTTGAAGGCATACCTGGTAAATAAGCAGAGAAATTACAAATTACATCACTGTTCTTCAATATTCCTAACCAAAATGTCTCACTTTATGTCTATTTTAGCATGTTACAACTCTGAAACCAAAAAAGTTCAACTTTAGTTGCACTCAGTGACCCTCTGAAGTCCCTTGCAACCTGAATTTTTTATGATTCCATGGTGCTTTATTATTACACCAACTAGAATAAGAGGACAACAGGTTCCTGTGTGTATGATAATGGAGTCTAAAGTTACCAAGACATCAAGTAATCCAACCTTGAAGAAGGATCTTTTTTCTCAATCTCAACAGCAAGTGAATCTCGTGCAATCTGTACTATAGGCCTGAGTGCAATGGAGGCAGAAAAATCAGTATATGTGTGTGTAAACCAACACAATTTCAAGAGACTCTGTCCTCCTCATCCAGGATGACAATGAGTACTGGAACAAGAGAAACAAGGAGCAGAATGAAAGGTGTTCTGACTGCAAAGCCCTAGGAGCAGAAAAACACAGGAAAATCTATCCTATCTTTAGGATAACAATTAGTTGAAAGCAAATATACCAAGGAAAACGTTTTGTTTGCAAAGGACTTTGTGTTCTAAGAAGTATGAAATTTTAAAGGCATGCAGAGAAGAGAGCACTGTAACATAATGTACCCTGAGCACAGTCCTACCTGACTGACCCTGTCACAAAACTGACTGTTCTGCATCTTCCTGCCATTGTCACCATCTTCAGTCTGCAGCACAGGCTCCTCTGTTATTTCAAGACACTACACAAAGTATGGAATGACGTGAAAATGTAGCACAAAAAAAAAATTACTGTGATATGAAACATGCATAAATAAGTCAGTGACATGTCTTAAAAGAAAAATAAAAAAAAGCCTGTAATACAAAGTAACAAACACTGAATTAGATTTCTTCAACAGGATCAGAGAAAATTAATATATATACCCCAGGAATGACTCAGATCAAATAGAGTGAACCTTTATCTTGTGCATGCCTTCGTTTTTATTTAACCCTTTCTTCTCAGAATTTATAAAACCAGTTAACCTTTTGTGGCAAAGGACCTCTGTATGTATCCTCAGTTGTGTTCTCATTGTGCCTGTTTTACTTCCCAATTTCCAGGATTTATTTTCATTTGCTACACAATTTAGGCTCTTCTCCAGCATCTAAGAAATAGATGCTTTTAAAACTAAGCACATGTGGCTTGCTGTACACTAAAAAGATTTACTGAAGGTTACAATCTGCTGTGTCTTGCCTAAATTTGCCCATTTGTAGCAAACGGTGCCAAATCATCTTTTACTCTCTGTTTTCCACAGGACCCAATACCTCTCTCATCACTAATATTGCCTGAGCAAGGAGGAGGAGGAGGACTCAGCTTTTTTAGGAGCAGAACTCAAGTTCCTGACATCAGCATTACTGACAGCTAGGCCAGAACCACTTTGTTTTGCTGGATGTTACATCCTGGTACAAGAGAGGAGATCACAGAATCATAGAATCAACTGGGTTGGAAAAGATCATCAAGTCCAACCCTACTGTGGTCACTAGACCATGGCACTAAGTGCCACATCCAGTCTCACCTTGAAAACCTCCAGGGATGGGGAATCCACCACCTCCCTGGGCAGCACATTCCAATGTCTGATCACTCTCTCTGGAAAAAATCTCTTCCTAATATCCAACCTAACCCTCCCCTGGCAGAGCTTGAGTCTGTGCCCTCTTGTCCTGCTGCTGGTTGCAGAACTGCTGCCCCAGGATCACATGCTGGAAAGTTCTGGCTCACTGCACATCAGTCCCATTGCAGATAAACAGGATTCTGTGAGCAGAGTTATTTCTGCTTCCTAAGAACACTGGGAATGGAATGCATGTGTGGGGTTTGATTTTTTAATTGAGTATGCATAGAATATATGTGTATATATATGTACATGAAATTAATGAGAAAAACCTTTTTATCTCCCAATCCCTTGCAGTATAAGCAACTCTAATGGCTTTAAGTATGAATTTTAAAAGGCAGAAACCGGATGGTGCAGCATATTAATATATTTGCCTTTTACAATTAGAAATCTATATGGAAAAACTGTTCCCAGGCCAGTATTTGGTTTAATAAGTGAAGATTCTTAGAATGAAACTACTAGGTAACTCCAACAGGTTATAAATATACTGTTACAACAAACTGCAGGTTGAGCCTGGTCCTATGGTCCTGTGCCTGAGAGGCTGAACAGAAACTTTCTGTGCTCCAAGGAATACAATCTAATGTGCAACAGAATATTAAAAGAAGGTAAGTGTCTTAAGGCCAGAAAAATAAGTCTACCAAGAATAAGTTGCCTGTTTTAAAGTATTTCCTTGGAGACTAAAAACCTGGAGAATGTTTTTCCTAAATGAACCACTGATATGCTTGGTTTGCAGAGCTCCCCAGAGCCCTGGAGGCTGGAATCACTGGGGCTGCTTCTCTCTGAGAAAGCAGATGTTCAGAGGACAGTGCAAAAACAACCTTTTCCTCTCCTCCTGCTCCCTCCCAGCATGAACACGAAGCCAAGAAGCAGAGGACTAGATGCTGTCAGGCCCTGCAGAGGCACCAACATGCACATTCATCTGATTTGTGCTCCAGCTTTGGGAAAGAAAAGGATGGGAACATTTTAAGAACCCAAGAAAGATACATCTTCCTGTGTCTGTCCAAATTCCTCTCAAAACACATATGTTACTGCCATCCCAGCACTACCTGCCAACAAAGTCTAGCTCAAAACCCACACAAAAACAGAACATAGGGAGGGCTGACAGTGGTTATTAATATGCTAAACACACTGTTGTCACAATCCATAACCTGAAATCCAGGTTGTTATTTCCTGCCAAGACTGATAAAATGATACCTTTTAAACGAATAACTTTTAACTAAAAATCATAGAATCATAGAATCAACCTGGTTGGAAAAGACCTCCAAGATCACCAGTCCAACCCTACTGTGGTCACTAGCCCATGGCACTAAGTGCCACATCCAGTCTCAGCTTGAAACCCTCCAGGGATGGGGAATCCACCCCCTCCCTGGGCAGCACATTCCAATGTCTGAGCACTCTCTCTGGAAAAAATCTCTTCCTAATCTCCAACCTAACCCTCCCCTGGCAGAGCTTGAGTCTGTGCCCTCTTGTCCTGCTGCTGTTGCCTGGGAGCAGAGACCAACCCCCCCCTGACTCCAACCTCCTGTCAGGGAGTTGCAGAGGGGGATGAGGTCTCCCCTGAGCCTCCTCTTCTCCAGGCTGAACATCCCCAGCTCCCTCAGCCTCTCCTCATGGCACTTGTGCTCAGTCCCTTCCCCAGCCTCGCTGCTCTGCTCTGGACCTGCTCCAGCCCCTCAATATCCTCCTGAACTGATCCTCTCACTTTTGAGCTCCATAGTACTATTGCCACTCTGGCACAGCTTCAAATATTCTATTTCTAATATTTCCCTCTCCTATTTCCTTTCACAGAATTTTGAGGTTTATTCCTATTTTCCAAACTTTAGTATTTGTCAATATACATCTAATCTCTTCTTCGGTGAGTAGCTCTGTACTGAAGCAGGAGCACACAGGATCCTGTCACCATCATCCCAGCACAGGACAGGAATTCCTCTGGAATTAACTGCGGCATCCATGGGGATGCATCACCCTCTGCAGGATAATGAGCCAAACTGCTCCTATGGACTCTGGGAAGCGCAGGCACTCGGAAAGGGATTGCCCAGGAGCTCTGGATGCTACTGACAAGAAAAGACATTATTTCAATAAAACCGTGGCACTCCTGGAGGTCTATTTCTAATTTAAAACACATCTCAATTAAAGGCAGCCTGAGTATGCCTTAAAACTGTAAAAGCAACAATATTTGGTGAGTGCTGCTGATTGTCCCAGACATGAGCCTTTTCCCAAGTCCTGCCGAAAAACCATCGACAGCACAGCCCCAGTTCTTGAATCAGGCAGTTCCTACATGTAACTGCCTCAAAAATATTCCCAATCTTGTTCTTTTAATCCCGAAATTCAAGGCACAACATACCAGCACCATCACTACTCCTTTCACATTTTTCCCTTCCTGTTCATTCTGCACAACAGCAGAACTGACAGCAAAATCCACAACAGAATACAAAGACAAGCACTGCCAGCCACACTTCAAGTCACATTTTCCTTCCAAGCTGGAAGGGTCACTAGAATCTCCCAGAGCCTCCTGAACACCCTTCACCACTCACACATAGTAACAGCACCCAAAATGCTTCTCAGTGAAGTATTTTGCCAAACCTCTTCTTCCCCACAGCTAAAAACAGACTCAGCTTTGGGGAAAGGAATGAAAACCTCCAGCAAGGATTATTTCCTTGCACCTCTCATCAAACTACCACAGTGCTGGCCCCCTCATCTACAGCCACACATTTAGGGGACCTGAAGTGCTGTTCTCTTTCCTGGCTACAATGAACTCTCATTGTTTTGTAGATACAAAGGAGAACTGAACTAAGCTCTTACAGAATCAGACCCAACATGAGAATGACTCTGCAACAACAAACAGCCTTTCAGTAGTAACTAAAATGTTGTACATTTTTTTCTTTGTAAAATTAACTATTTCCTTCCTTTTCGATTGACAAAACAGACAGATCATAGACCCTGTGATCAATATTTAAATGAGCATGTTGTTTCCTTAAAACCAACTTGACACATCACCGAGCACTTGCACTGAGCTGATTCTCTGTTGTGCTAACATGTTAAAGTTGTTTACATCATTAATTTAAACAGTTATCATAAGGAATTAGCCACCTCAGCCCCAAGGGCCTCACACTCAGTCTGCACTGATGTGAGTGACTCCACAAGGTACATCAGATCAGAGTCAGACTCACTACTTTAAAACAACAACCCTACCTCTCTGTGGTTTAGTATTTTCAGTGCCTCCTTCCCTTGAGACTCTGCTGTACAACATCCAGACTGTCTTTGCTTAAGTTCTTGGTTAATTGTCTGCAGTTCCTTAACCATCAGCAGCAGGTCAGTCACCTAAACAACCAAAGGGAGAACAGCAAAACTGTTAACATCCAAACTAGCATGAAAATAAATGAGGATCTATAAATCACCAGCAAAATCCAAACTGGGGAGATGGAAAGACTGAGTTTGTGTATCTGCTCATGAAGTTATCTCCCTGTGTATGGCAACAGATATGTATTTGTGAGTTAGTGTTCAAGGAATCTTACCCTGTAAGACTGTAGTTATTAAGCTCAGGTAACAAGTTTCAGAACTCAGTGGCAAGAGAAAACCTGAGGGTACCTCACACCAACTGCTGATTTGAGAAGAAATGTTTTAGTGCAAGAGAAAACAGCATTAGAGGGAAATGGCATTTGGAGACAACCTGCTCTCCTGTCTCCAAGCCCCTTTATGAGCCATTCTGAGCAGTTTCACAGGTACAGAATCTGAATGGACAGTCATGTGCAGAATTGCTGAACAGATATTAGGCACAAACCCATGTAGGGTATCAAGAAGGCAACACTTGCAGAAGGTTAAATGTTCAGATCAGCTTTCAGGCACACAAACCCTCTGTTCCAGTAAGAAATGATTTTCAAACATCTTCTGCTAATGAGCGTCCCTGAACCTCCTGAAGGGAATGTGCTCAGAGATAAAAGTGGTGTAACTCCAAAATGGCACTGGGACACAATCTGGGGCTTTTTTAGTGACACCTGTTCAGCATGAGGCAAATTTCCTTCCTTCAGATTACAACATGAGCACCTGCCTACAACTCAGCTGGCCCTGAGAAATATAAAACTTTGCTTCTGTTCACTCCCAACCAACCATAAGCAAAATAATTCCTTGTCATAAATTGGTGCATGGATCAGAGGTCACTGCACAGGATAAGAACAAGTTTCTGAGCTCCAGTACTGATTTATTGTTTGACAATGGTCTGCACCTTTCAACTCTGCGAGTTTCAGGTGTTCTTAGGTAGAATGGAAACACCATTAACTACCTCAGGGTTACTTTATAACACACCCTATTTACCAAAACAGTTACAAATCCTAGGATGGAGTGTGCTATGCAGAAGGATCAATTATAGACATCATCATTTTCATGGTTAATAAAGGTGCATGAAATACACATTGAAATACCCAACACACAAACTTCTCTTTGGAGCTGGTGTAGTTCATGATGCCTGAAATATGGCTTTGAGTCCAAAACCTGAGTCCAGCTGTCTAACTCCCAGAAAACCTTGGCAGGAAGCCACTCACCTTTCAGCTGATTCTGAAGCTCATGTGGTGTGACTAAATAGTCCATAAAAGGTGGGTCACAAACCACAGAGATGAGAATTTCACATCCTTTCAGAACTACCCAACTGTGCCTAAATAAATGTTTCTGTGAGAGATACAGCAACTATAATCAAAGCAGAATTAAGCCATTACAAACAGTAAATAATAAAACAGATCAATACCTTTTTCTTAAGTTCTTCAAGAGACAGATGGTCTATCCCTAAGCTTAAATGATCTTGCTCTCCTAAACAGATACTCATGTAAGATGTTTGATCTCCACAGAAAGACACTGTTTCATCTGCCAAAATAACCAAGGCCAGGCATTAGTTCAGAAACTATTTGCAGCAGAACAGAGCAGAAAACGCACAGACAGGACTTTTCCCTCAGAACCTTCCAGTAAGTCTGTGGGAGGCCAGTTAAAATGCTTCGTTCCTAAAATAAGCTTTCTGTCTAATTGAAAAAATGTTGTCCTCATATTTCTTTGTGCTGCTGACACACAGACATGCTGCAGTCTCTGTGGCTGCATTTTCTGTGGTTATCAGCACGGGCTGTGAGCGTAATTCTGAATTAGAATTTGCATATTTAGCACTGCAATTAGAAAGAATTTTAGGCAGGATAAGTTAGGCATGAACAGTTATTCTGGTTTAACTATATTTTTATGAACATGAACTCAAGGTCTCAAGGCAAAATGCCAGGTTAGACAAAGTTAATGAATTTATTTTGCTTTTGGGTTAAAAGATTGCAGTAATTGAATTGAAAATAGCTACTTATTAATTTCCTCTGTGACTGCAGGAATCACTTGTTATGTTTCAATAAACACCTGTTTATTTGCAATATAGATGACAATTAATTCTATAAATATAGCTCATTAGAGAGGGAGAAAGCATAACTAAATTAGGACAAAGAAGAGACAGCCAAATCCAACTCTCAGCTCTGACACAGATCCCAAACTCACAAATCATTCCTAATTTTCTTAGCCTTCATTCCCAGCAGCTTCACCCTCAACACAACCACTTGAGAACTCAGAAGTATCCACAAGACCCTCTGGCCCACCCTGGTTGTTCATCATCTCTGGGGTTTTGAGGTGAGGAACTCTGAAACAGCTGAAGTTTACCTTTTGTCACTTATCAGAGCTGTCAAGGGAGTGATGCTAAAATTGAAAAATCTAAGTTGAAAGGGGTAAGTGAACAGGCTTTATTGTTATTTATATATCCCCTATGGAATAAACCAGATACATCTTGTACATATGCACTAAACTATATTTAACAGTGCCCACTTAACATTATTCTTTTCTCTAAGTAGACACTAAAAACACCTCCCAAGATGTACAATAAAAAACTAGAAGCTAAGTTTTATTTAAAAGCTCTACTATTTCTGAATCACTAAATAAAAAAAAACCTCTGGCTATTTTTTCTTTCTCTGGAAATAGTTCTTCTGTTAGGAGGAGGTTAGACATTTTCTGAGACACAAGCTCCTTGGGAAGTAATTACATCCCATGGTCAGGAAGTGATCCCATGGCCACAGATTGATTCTGAGCCAGGAATCTCTGAGTTCTGTGGAAACAGTAAATTCTGTGGGTACGAAGCTGCAGGCAGAATGAAATGATCACTGCAGCAGAACTGCCATGGAATTCCTAACATTTGCTGCATGGAAAGAGAGAAGCTGTCCCTCTGTATATGCCCTGATTGCTCCAAGTCATTCTGTTACAAATCCCCCAAATCATCCTTGGTAGAGAAAGGCAAAAAGAAATCTTTTCACAGCCTTTCAACTCTCAAATATTTCTTCTCCATCACACTGACTATAATAAAACCAGTTTTCTTTCGTGCAAGAGGATCAGGCAGAGGGTTGGGCTGTACACAGATACAGACCTTGGCGGTTTTTCATGTCCTTAATCTGATCTTCTAAGATCTTCTGGAGATTCCTATTGCCTAAAACATCTTCTTCTAGTTGTTTTCTCAACATGAAAATGTTGTTCAGTTCCACCTGCAAGCTATTGATACTGAAAAAAATAAAAGGGGGGGAAGAAACCTTTGAGAGTCAATTCCAAACACTTTGCTGTGCACCTCAGCTTGTTTCATCCATCCAGGCTTTCACCAAGAGCCATTCCACATTCCCCAAGGCTGCATTTCATCCTACACTTACATCACTTTGATGCATAAACACAAACAAATCCCTACATAGGAAGAGGAGACTAAATGTTTACATCTACAGCCTTTTCCTGCTGTTTTGAGCTGTGCTGCTTCTAAGTCATCTTCCAAATGACACATCTCTTCTGCCAGACAACTCTGTGCAATTCTTTTCTAAGGAAAAATCAAAATTACTGAACTTCTGAAAAAGGAAGCCAGAAAAATATCATTATCACATAATGCTGATGGCTTTGTGTATCCCATTATGTGGTGACCATGGAAACTTGGTTCTCTTGCCACAGAGCTACTCTGTATAATCTAATGCTCCACTTAAGAAAAACATCCCAAAATCCTGTTTCATCGAAAATATGACCCAGACACAATTGTTTTATACCTTTATTTATCCATACAGTCTGGAAAAAGACTTTTTGAGGTCTGAATTGGCTCAATTGCCTAAATTATCTCAATGGGGCATAAATGGCAAAGCGCAGTAATTATCATCATAGAATCATAGAATTTTAGGGGTTGGAATGGACCTTACAGATCATCTAGTCCCACCCCCTGCCCTGGGCAGGGACACCTCACTAGATCAGGCTGCTCAAGGCTCATCCAGCCTGGCCCTGAACACTGCCAGGGTTGGGGCAGCCACAGCCTCCCTGGGCACCCTGGGACAGTGTCTCAACACCCTCAAAGGGAAAAAACCTTTTCCTCACATCCAACCTAGACTTTCCCTCCTTCACCCATTACTCCTTGTCCTATCATTGCAGTTCCTAACACAGAGTCCCTCTCTGGCTCCTTGTAGGCCCTTCAGAGAGTGAAAAGTTGCTCTGAGGTCTCCACACAACCTTCTCTTCTCCAGGCTGAACAGCCCCAACTCCCTCAGCCTGTCCTCACAGGGAGATGCTCCAGTGCTCTTAGCAACTTTGTGGCCTCCTCTGGACTTGCTCCAACAGTTCCATGTCCTTCTTATGCTGAGGACACCAGAGCTGTGTGCAGGATTCCAGGTGGGTCTCACCAGAGCAGAGCAGAGGGGAAGAATCACCTCCTTTGACCTGCTGCTCACACCCCTTTTGATGCAGCAGCAGATGATTTGTCAAGGTGAACTTTTTCTTTAAGCAGCTTTACCACTGAAGCTCTTCAACATCAGCCCCTCAGGATCTACCCCTTGCTAGATCTCCCCCACACCTTCAACTACATCGACCAGACAGTTCAAATCAGTGCATAAAAAGACTTAACAAGTGAGGAAAAACTCATTGTATTCTTTATTTTCACATTCACTTCACTCAGTGTTTTAAGACAAATTAAGCTGCTGTAGAATTTCCAATTCACTGCACCAAATGCCAGAGAATTCAGGAATCTTTGGGAAAAAAAGAATTAAATCCATCTTACGGATTATAGAGGAACACAGAGCATATCACACCTGCATGGGAGTAACAGTGTATTGTAGAAGCACCTTAATTAAAAGGCAGCATGTATGAAAAGCCTCTCAGCCTGTCTCCTGACAAGTGTGCTGTTGTCAGGGTTTCCTGCACAAGCTTTAACCAGTTCTCCCTCATACAAGAGCTTCTTTGAAGAAAGAACTCTCTTAAATGCTCAGAAAAAAAAAAAAATTAAGAGCAAAACCAAACCAACACATTACCAGGTAAGCACATTTTCTCCTTTTCATGACTTTAAGGGTTTAGAAGCAAAAGCATTGATTCCCTACCTGGAGAGACAAGGACTGTCTTGGTCCTGACACCCAGTAGCTTGTTTTGAAAAACAGCCACCCAGGTTGTTTAAAATAAATAATGCCTGAAAGAAGATATGTCAGCAAGAAAACAGATGTTTGCCTAAAATCCATGTCAATGCTGATGGCAATTAAATTCAGCTTCCTCATCTGTGGATCTGCAGGGCATGTCTAGCAGTTCCCCAGAACTTTGGGGGTTCAAGCCTTTCTTGATGAAATTTACAGCACATCTCAGTCAACAAAACTATGAGGAGGAGAAATAAGACCAACCTCCAAGTCCCTCTCTATCACTGAGCATCCTCTGCAATCGCAGCTAACACTCACTGCTCTGTGCATCCTGCAACTCCTCATCAGGAGCACAGAGCTAAGGATGCTGATTCTGCCCCTGCACTTGGTGCTGGTGAGGCCACACCTTGAATCCTGTGCTCAGCTCTGGGCCCTCAGCTCAGGAGGACATTGAGGGGCTGGAGCAGGTCCAGAGCAGAGCAGCAAGGCTGGGGAAGGGACTGGAGCACAAGTGGCATGAGGAGAGGCTGAGGGAGCTGGGGGTGTTCAGCCTGGAGAAGAGGAGGCTCAGGGGAGACCTTAGCACCCTCTGCAACTCCCTGACAGGAGGTTGGAGTCAGGTGGGGGTTGGTCTCTTCTCCCAGGCAACAGCAGCAGGACAAGAGGGCACAGACTCAAGCTCTGCCAGGGGAGGGTTAGGTTGGATATTAGGAAGAGATTTTTTCCAGAGAGAGTGATCAGACATTGGAATGTGCTGCCCAGGGAGGTGGTGGATTCCCCATCCCTGGAGGTTTTCAAGCTGAGACTGGATGTGGCACTTAGTGCCATGGTCCTGTAACCACAGTAGGGTTGGACTCGATCTTGGAGGTCTTTTCCAACCTGGTTCATTCTATTATCCTACAGAAGTTCATTGCAAAGCTCCTATGACCCTAATGATTCTCCCTACAGCTGTAAACTTTTTCATCTGAAAGACATTATAAGAAAAACTAACTTCAGAGTCACATTCCTTTGCTGTCATTAGCATAGAGAGTGCTGAAGCCACCTCACCCACAGAACGTGACTCAGTGATCCACAGTCTCCATACACAATTAAAACCAATCTCCATGATCTGACTTCTGCCACTACTGTTAATGACCAAGATTTTAGTACCTAAAGCAGCTCCTGAGCTGTGGCCAAGCATAAGCTGCCATTACTGCTAAGTGCTTAATCCACATACAGATCTACCCTAGTGCTACTCTCTTTATGGTTTCCAAACTGCAGAGCTCTATAAACCAACTGCAAAATACAAACACACATTCCCCAAGGCTGGCAGGTATAGGAATTGCCTTCAGGCAGGAAGAGTCAGGAGCTAGCTCTCAAGTGCTGTCAATACCTAATTAAGGTACTTGTAATTATAACAGGAAAAGTAAATTTTTTATAAAACACTTCAATTTGGTTCACCTTAAGGCTAAGAATTTATTTTATCACATCTCCTCCTCAACAACCAAGCAGGAGCAGGATACAAAATAGGCCACAGATTTCTCTCTCAAATGTTGTGTCCTTTGATTTTAAAAGATTAAAACCCACTTGATCCTGCCATACTTCTCCGTGCTTTACATTGAAAGTGGACTATGCAAACTTCAATTATTCTGTTTTGTTTAACCTTCTCCAAAATCTTACAGGTTTATATTCTTACCAAAATCTCAGGGTGTCACTTTTAAGATAAGGATTATCTGGATTTTAGGAGTAAACCATGACAAATGGTCCTGCACCTAAAGTTCACTGCAATTTGATTTTATTCCTGCATTCTAACACACAACACAAAATTGCTGAAACTCCAACTGCTTCTTTGGTACCCAAATGGAACTCTGGCTCATCTGAGATTCCAAACCAAACAGAAACATTTTCAGACACATTTACATAATTTAGATAACA
Source organism: Acanthisitta chloris (assembly GCF_000695815.1). Taxonomy (NCBI): domain Eukaryota; kingdom Metazoa; phylum Chordata; class Aves; order Passeriformes; family Acanthisittidae; genus Acanthisitta; species Acanthisitta chloris. The sequence goes on from NW_008658866.1 coordinate 39,810, forward strand.
TAACATCACTTAGAAAAATACTTGAGACTTCTACAGCAAGTTTTGAACAACTGGTACAAAACAACTTCCAGTTAAACTGCACCTTTGCTTCACAACTTCTGACTTTTGCCTCTGAGTTTAGATTACTCTCAAAACAAAAGTACTTACCTATCTGATTCTTTGAAGGTCTTCACTAGTGTAGAATAAATATTTTGTTCTTTCCTCAAAGCAAGGATCAGCTTCTCATATTCAGCTTCCTTATTTTCCTAAATTGAAACAAGAACATGCTGAGCTTACAACATCATTTTTAAGTTTGCATGTCTACAACTCTGTGTGCACTTGTGTCCTCAGGCATTTGCGAAAGAAGTAGAAAACCAAATTTGCTGAACCTCCAACACGTAACATAGAATCATAGAATTTAGGGGTTGGAAAGGACCTTACAGATCATCTAGTCCCAACCCCCTGCCCTGGGCAGGGACAAATCCTCACTAGATCAGGTTGCTCAAGGCTCATCCAGCCTGGATTGAACATCTCCAGGATTGGCACAGCCACCACGTCCCTGGGCAACCTGGGACAGTGTCTCACCACTCTCATAGGGAAAAGCTTTTTTCTCACATCCTTCCTTCAGTTTGAACCCATTACCCCTTGTCCTGTCACTGCAGCTCCTAACCAAGAGTCCCTCTCTGACTCCCCTGGAGCCCCTTCAGATATTGAAAAGTGACTATGTGGTCTCCACACAACCTTCTCTTCTCCAGGCTGAGCAGCCCCAACTCCCTCAGCCTGTGCTCACAGGGAGATGCTCCAATCCTCTTAGCAACTTTGTGGCCTCCTCTGGACTTGCTCCACCAGTTCCATGTCCTTCTTCTGTTGAGGACACCAGAACTGCATACAGTATTCCAGGTGGGTCTCACCAGAGCAGAGGGGAAAAATCACCTCTTTTATCTACTGGCATTGATGGATCTGAAGACCATTGACCAGCTATTATTGAATGAGGCAAATACTATTTCACTATACCTACCATAAGTGATTCACAGACATTTTTCTCACAGTCTAAGAAGCTTCTCCCACCCCAGCCCAAGCATCCTCACTCCCAGAGTTCCAACAACCCAGGATCAACCCGGCAGGTAGCTGTTCCAGAGGAGGGAAGAGAGGGAAGGGAAAGTAGACGAGTCCAAGCTTCAAGTACATGTTTTAGAGCAAGTCCTCTCCATGTTCTGGAGAAAATTGGCTTTTTTGGGGCAAGGGGTTTCTGCAAATTCTGTTCCATGTCTCAGCAAGAAGGATTATAGTGAGCCACAGCCAAAGGATGAGCATGTCAGGCACTCTGATCCAGCACACTCAGTGGGTCACTGCAAGCTGCTCCTTCACTTGTGCAAGGAAAAGGTCATAGTTTACCTGCAGCCTCACTCACAGAAAGGCTATTATCACTATTACAGGAATAAACCCAGACTCTCACAGTACAGTCTCAGTAAGCATCCCCTAATTTCCTCAGACTCTTCACTCCAAAACAACCACACAGCCACTTTTTCAGCAGG
>NW_008658866.1:41352-45608 GCF_000695815.1 Acanthisitta chloris
AAAGGAGTATTTGCTTGCACTTATTACATAAAAGTATCTAAGATATCAGCTGCCTCAGCAGAGAAAATAACTGGGGTATCTGCAGCAAATTTAGATGCATTAACGTCAGGCACAAATTCCACCTCTGTTTGAGAACAGCCTTGGTGCTTCCCTGTTTTCTTTTCCACCTGAAAACTGAAAGGAGGAACAAAAAAGGTGCCACAGCTAAGGGAGAATCTCAGCTAAGGGAACCCTTAAGAGATAATAAATCATTAGTGAACAGAGCATTAACAAGGAAGAAACCTACACCCGGGACTTTTAAGCAACTGTTATTATTCCAATTGCAACTCCTAAGGAAGGAAATGCAATAAAATAAAAAAAAAATCAGTTACAGTTGTATCTCGTTAATTCACACTAACGATGCAAAGGCTGCAAATGTGAAAAAAAAATAAATCAGAGTTTTGCAAAGCAAACAGCACAAAAGCAAGGACAACTGGTGTTTACTTTTAATTCTTTACACTCTTACTTCACAGTATGCTAGAAAATATGTTAAATAATATTCTGCAAGTGTAATCAAGTTTGGGTGAAATGACTCGTGGTAAGGTCACCTGCCAGGCAGGTCACACTGCAGCTTCCACCACCCAGACCACAGAGGCTCTGAGGGAGTGACCTTGCCTGCAGACACATCTTCAGCTGTATGCTCCAAAATGTTGCCAGGTTCTAGTGCAATTATACATTGCATACTATTCTGCACTGAAGGGCAAAATACTGAGCTTCATATTGGGTTTGTTATCTAGATGAGCAGAGGAGCTCAGAGCAATAGCTCTGCTGAGTTACACAAAGGGAAACAGATCATAGAATCATCGAATTTAAGGGGTTGGAATGGACCTTACAGATCAACTAGTCCCAACCCCTGCCCTGGGCAGAGACAAATCCTCACTAGATCAGGTTGCTCAAGGCTCATCCAACCTGGCTGTGAACACTGCCAGGGCTGGGGCAGCCACAGCCTCCCTGGGCACCCTGGGACAGTGTCTCACCACCCTTAGAGTAAAAAACTTTTTCCTAATATCTAACCTAAACTTCCTCTCCTTCAGTTTGAATCCATTACCCCTTTTCCTATCATTGCAGTTCCTCACAAGGAGGAAGGTGGTTGATCCAGAGGCCATCAGCAAAAAACATCTCATGAAAGAATGTGCTAAAAAGCACATCCTGCAGCCTGAATTAAGGAGCCTAGCAATGTGCTGGAATCTCAGCCTTTCAGGAACAGCCACTAAACATAAAATACACAGGTTGCCATTTAACTCGGGAGAGTTTGATCACAAACACTGATCAATGACGTCGAAAGCAACAGGGAAAAAAAGAAATCTTTTGACTTAATTTAGTTGGCTCACAGTCTGTTAAAAGTTCTAGTGAACTCTTCCATATGTCTGATACAAGCCTTGCAATTATTACTGAAGTCACTACAGAACCACATCCTAATTAAAAGCTCTTTCTGAAGCAGTGGCAAAGTCGTGTCAGTCTGCAGAGTTACCGTGCACAAATTAGCTAATGGTTGTCACTGATTGTTCAGGGGCTGTGACTGCTGTGTGAACAGAGCAGTGTTACACACCACCCTGCTCCAGTTCCTGTGCTCCCTGCAGAATTCACACGGTAATTTAGCTCTACATTTGTACCAAAATCTCAGTAAGCTCGTGAAATCCTCCCAACTCCTCTTCTGCCTAACAGGAGACATGAGCTGTTTCTAAATTCCAAATGTCACAGACTATACACAAATTATTAACTTCTAAATTCAACTAGCTGGGTAAAGGTTAGCAAAGGCATGAAGAAGTGTTCCTGATTTTTCAGAATCTTTCATGAATAATAAGGATGAGAAGATACAGCAGGAACATCATTTTTTTTTCCTGTACATTATTACTGTCATTTCTAAATAACATGTAGGAGTGAATTATTTCAATCAACTCCCCGACGGTACACAAAACATAAGGCAGCTCTGTAACTTAAATAGCCTGTAATGCTGTGGGAGTTAATGAAACATTAAACCTCTTGACACATGGTGTGAGGGAAAATCTGTTAGAGGAGATAGCTGCAAGACATCCAGGACCATATTGCAGTGAAAGATTTATATGCCCATGAAAGGAGGCAATCCAATACATTAAAAGTCTATATTTAAGTCTGAAATATTATTGCTAAGCAGCAGTGGTGGAAAACATAACTTATTTTCATTAAAGGTTTCTCAAATTGTAAGCAATGCAAGGAAAAGGTTTATACCTCCACAATACATAGCTCATTGGCAAAATTACACAAATATCCAGTTGCCTCGCTGTGAATACTCTCTTGATTCCAACAACCCTCAGGATTAGTACAAAATCTCTGAAGGTTAAGAGGGTGAATGACTGAGAGAAGGCCATAACCTACACCTCCTCACTGATCCATCCATCACTACCACAACTGGGTCATTTCTTCTAAACATATTTAACTCCAAGACTTCACAGACACCACTGAGCAGTTGCCTGACCCCCCTAATTATCACTGCCCTCTCACACTCTCTGTAGCCCATGGCAGTGGCTCAAGGATCCAAACTCCAAAATTAGAAGCTGTCATCTATGTTCCCTGGCCTGGCCAAAGCACCCAGCAGAGATCTGGATGTTGTTTGCTTTACAGTTTAGCATTACACTAAAATAAAGTACAAAGCTATGAAGAAAAAGAGAAAGTCCTGCATCTCTCGATTTGATTTCAACTTTAATGATGAGTGAGGCTGGAAGGGTTTGGTTTCTCTTCTCTCTGCTGGGGAGGCTCCAGCTGTGGGTTTGTGGGTTTGTTGAGAGTTGGTGCAGCACTGTAAAGCCATCCAAGAGGCCCAGGCAGCCAATGAGAGCAGAGCTCAGGATAATCTGCGTCCAAAAACTGATGATTAATATGCCAAAGTGAGTTCTTACAGGAGATATGTGACACAGAGGTTAAGCTGAGAGGACAATGGGCTGTGATTAGCTATTGTTCACAGTCACTCTGTGCACCAGCAGCAGAGAATGGATTGTGATTAGAAGGTGATCTCGGGGTGATTACCATGCACAGCTTTGCCTGCCACTGCTCTCTGCCCTGGTTACACACCTGAACTGAGAGTGAGGTGTACAGAGGGAAGTTAGTGTTTGATTTTCATTAATTCTCTATGATTTTCCATCACTTTCAGCTCCCTTTGTGACAAGTTATGTGCATGCACTGAAGTTTATTTTACAGAGGTGGAATTTCTACTCACCCTTTCCCAGACTCTGTTTTCTCTGTCTATTCATATACACTGGGATATTCCCTCCCTGGTGCCCTGGCAATAATAATGCACTGATGGAGTCAGTAAGTGAGTCAAAAATTAAACAGCAGCTGACTTCTTTTTTTGCCAGAACAGAAATTGGGGGTGAAAGGGGAAGGAACTAACTGTACCTTTTAAGACTTTGAATTCTGACCTCTGATTTCGGGTACTAACAAGTCTTTTCAATTTATGGCATCAAATCAAATAATGCACATATATTATATATATATATTTCTGTACTATTTCTTCTTTACTTTAGTTTTCTTCTTGCCCTAAACATATCTTCACTCCTACCTGGATTTATCCTCACACTCCATTTATCTCCTGTGGTCAGTGCAATCTTTCCCCTTATCCCTCAGAAGTACACAAACTCTCCTCTGCTCCTCTCTTCAGAAACACAGATATCCTCCACTTAGGGGAACAGCTCTTCCCCCATGACAAAAAGCTCTACCTTTTTATGGCAGGCAAAACATTTTACACACTTTCTGAGAGTCCAGAGTTTAGTGATGCCACATAAATTCATCAGAGTGCTACACATGGTGAATTACCACACATATGAGCCCACAGCTTTGAAGCCAAAGTTAAAATTCTCTTCAATCTGAAGTCAAGGTACTTATCTGCAAATGACAAACTCACCTCTAACTCTCTGACTATCTTGATGATTGACTGCTGGGATTCGGCAGCACATTTTTCCTTGACTAATCCCTCATTTTTCAGTTCAAGTTCTTCATTAGCTCTCAGAAGGTTCTTGTACTTATCAAGGAGCTCCTGCAGTTCTGCATCCTTTTCTTTAACTGTTCCATCAAGTTTCTAACAAAAGAAAACCAGAAGACAGATTTACAAAATTTACTCTACTTTTAGACTGCAAAGCAGAAAAACAAACACAATTCAGGATATCCAAGGATGACCTGGTATAGGTTCTTTACACACCTCACAAAAAGAGCTCAATTTCATAGAATCATAGAATTTTAGGGGT
>NW_008658866.1:45784-51287 GCF_000695815.1 Acanthisitta chloris
CTCACATCCAACCTAGACTTTCCCTCCTTCACCCATTACCCCTTGTCCTATCATTGCAGTTCCTAACACAGAGTCCCTCTCTGGCTCCTTGTAGGCCCTTCAGAGAGTGAAAAGTTGCTCTGAGGTCTCCACACAACCTTCTCTTCTCCAGGCTCAACAGCCCCAACTCCCTCAGCCTGTCCTCACAGGGAGATGCTCCAGTGCTCTTAGCAACTCTGTGGCCTCCTCTGGACTTGCTCCAACAGTTCCATGTTGAGGACACCAGAACTGTGTGCAGGATTCCAGGTGGGTCTCACCAGAGCAGAGGTGAAGAATCAACTCTTTCAGCCCACACTCCTTTGGATGCAGCCCAGGATTCCATTGCCTTTCTGGGCTGAGCTCACACTGCAGCTTCCCCCCCCAACCTGTAGCTGTGCCTGGGTTTGCCACAGCCCAGATGTAGGACACACTAGAAGCAAAGACAGAAATTTTCCCCAGCTATCCAAGCTTTTAATGGCAAACTATGCACTTTGCTCTCCAGGTACAGAGCAACCTCAGCTCTGACCCTGTGCACTGCTGGCTGAATACCATGAGCATTTTTCAGTACAACTGAGCAGGAGCCTGTGACCATTCAGACAGGAACCTCCTCACATATGCCATTTTGGGCTCCAAAAAAAAAGGAAGAGAAAACATTTCAGTATTACACCTATTCCTCATCTTCAGTTTCTGCACAATAAACTGAAATCAGAGGCACTTCAGAGCCTTTCAGGTATCCTACCACAACAGTAACAATTCTACATAAGTATTAGTAAAGCTTTCTTCCCCCTCTGTCCACAAGCTTCACAAAACCCTAACAAGAAATCCTGCTGGATGCCACACACTCTGTAATTATACATCTGTTCTGCAAATACAGGATGATAGAAACTGAAGGATTATCACCAAAATCAACAGTAACTCTAAATACAAACGTGATTTTCTAATAACTCCCCATACAAAATCAAATGACAACTTTCCATTTCTCATTTCAAAGAAAGTCTCCCTACCTCAAGCAGAAGATCCTTGTGATTGACACTGTCTGTCAGGCGCTTGATAACAAGTTCTTGGCTCTGCAGCTTCTGATTGCTTTCACTCAAAAGAGAATTGTAATGGTGTTCAACTGCTTTTTCTTTCTCAGTCATTTCACCATGTAATTTCTCCAGTTGATTTCTAAGGTCCTACAAAAAAAATGAAACTGAATATGTAGCAAATCAACTTTCAAAAAAAGTTGAAGACCAACAACCCACGTTATTAGTTTATCTTTCCATTGCTTTAAATTACTCATCTCACTGAACAGTCTGGAGAATGCACTGGAGCCACTTTCTTTCTCTTGGCATCAATGAACACAATTAAGGAGAGAAAACTTTTAGATGAGATGTCAGTTTTTTCTGCTAAAAATCGAGGTGGTTGTTGTTTAAATGCTTTTCATACAGAATGCCTGGACTCCAAGGCTGTTGGGAACATTATGCACATAGATGTTGTCGCTGTCAGAATGAACATTTCACTTCTGAGTCAATTTACTCCCTTGCTGGAAATAGGAGAAAATTGGTTACGGGTGATTCAGTTTGTCATTTGCTCTTTTTCTCATCACACCAGGAAAATTGTTGCACTAACACTGCATTATTGGTTACTTTTGCATCAAACAGAAAGTCAGAAACGTTAAAACTTTTTCTTTTGACAAGAGCACAAACTTCAAATGACCAATCAGGTCAGTCTTGTGATGAGAAGGAATGAACAGAACCTGATTCTGGCTCTGGTAATTACTTCCTGCAGCTCCAAGATGAGCTGTGTTATCTCCACATCTTAGTTCCCCAGCAGAGAAACATTTCTTCCTGACCCTTCTGCTTCTAAAGGATAGAAAACAATCTCCCCCAATGGTCTCTATGCAGCAGCAAGTCCCAAGGACTCTGAGGTCTGCTGGGAACAACAGCAACTATTGCAGTAATCCCTGCAGCAGGTTGCAGGTGATACCACAATTACAGCTCTCTCTCTACAGGTCCTGTCCCACTCCACCTGAAATCCAGTGCACCAAAACATACTAGCTGTGGGGTTTCAAAGTCTGACCACTGAGAAAGCCTTGGGTGCCAAGCAGCAACACCAAACTATTCCCATTCCTTCCGTTTTGCTAAGAACCACGACAACTGCTAAACTCACTGGAAATACATGAGAGTATTAGCATGGAATTAATAGTCAGTTCCCAGGTACAGAGTGAAAATGAGCACAGATCAGTAGGAAAATTCCTCACGTAGCTTCTCTGTCCTTCCACCTTCTCTCCCCCCACCACTGCGCGTGTCGCTTCCGAGATTTTGGCTGATTTGCTGGAAGTTTCCACACTGTGAGCTGGAAGAGGCAGAGCTTGCACAGACATGAGCCTCACTTTCACTTTTCCTCTGCATTTACTGCACAGATTGTGTGGAAAAAGAGAAATAGAAACCTGTAACAAAGGAACTGCTGCCTAAAATTAAACAATTAAAACTTAGAGAAGACTTTATACTCTTTCAACTTCTGTTCAGGCCCAAAGAACCAGGGTAACACAGCCTACATCTTAAAATAAATGTTTTCTATTTATTCCCAAAAGGGCCCATTTGTGAACTAGCACAAGCCCTTAAATAGTTTGCACATATGGTAGTCACCTATAAACTTCACATTTACCTCCACTGGGGTTTAAGATGTAATAGTTGTTTCTTATTCTAAGTTTAAAGAAACAGTACTAGTGACACTTTCATTGCAATCTCTTTACAAACAGTTTTATGTCCTTTCCTTGACTTAAATTACCTTGCTTCATGCAGGTTCACACCAAATCTGTTTTATGTCCTTTCCTTGACTTAATTAACTTGCTTCATGCAGGTTCACACCAAATCCTGAACATCACTTTATTACTTTGGTGTTTTACTTCTGTTTATTTTGTACATTAAATGCAAATTGTCATTTACAATGTCTTTTGGTTTATTTGCTTCATTGCAGCTTCAGCACAAGGATTCAGCTAAGAAACTCCTAACAGCTCCCCAAACCCCCTCAAGCGTTAGTCAAAGAAGGATTAAGCCTAGACCTTCAGTTCTGCAGGCTAATAAAGTTGATTTTTTTCAGGTCTGAAGAATTGCAGAATCAGGTCCAAGTTTCGTCTCTATACACAAACTCTCAGATTTGTTTCTATTTCTTCTTAAGTGCTACCTATAAATACAAACTGCAGGGGGAAGTGCTCTAAGGTCTGATAACTGCAAAGGCTTTTGGCTTCAACCTATGGAGCTCTTCACGTGGGTCACATTAAGCCTATCCATATAAAGCATGGGAATTGGGAGCAAAGGATCAACAGCAGTGTTAGCACATTCCCTGCACTGCAAAGTTCACTCTGTGGCTTTTTTGATGCTGTTTTTCTACTATTACATCACTGAAAGACTTTCAGTGACTAAATTACCTGTTAGGTAACTAAAGCTCAAAGGAACACTTCTTGTGATCTGTCCTGTAACTTCAAATGACCAACACTGAGTGTTCTTCTCTTTATGAAACCAAGAGTTTGAAGAAGATGAGACACACAGAGACAGAAGAGATGCTGCTGCAACAACACGAGTACAGCCCTGTCATCTACCTCAGTCCTCCCGGTGTACAGCACTTGTGAGGTTCAGAAACCAGGCTGCTGCCTTCAGTATGAGCAGGTTGATGGGAAGAGCTGGACTACGAGGGATGTAATTATGGAAATGTTAAAACGCCTGTGAGAGATTTGCAATTTGCAGGTAACTTTGCCTTGACTATTTCTGCTCCCCAGAGTTCCCTAACTCCATCCCAAAACAAGCTAGAGGTGAGACTGAAAATTATCTTCTTTCCATGAGGTGGAAGGCTGTAACACACCAAACTATCCATCACTATAGCAGATTGTTTGCACTCATTGACCACTCAGACTGGCTGGGAGAAAATCTCTTGGTTTCTATACACTGAGTTGCAAGGATAATATAGTACCTACAGCTCTCAGAGCACAGACTTCGCAATTCCCTCCGCCAACCTCTTTCCCAAGAGACTTTCCTATGATTAATGATAGTTGAACTAAGAAAAATGAATGTGAAGCACTATAATGTAGAAGACTGGAGCAGATGCCTCCCCCTCCTTGTCAGAGGGAAAATTGTTTGGTGCATAATTAAGTTGTGAAGCTCCAAACCTTCCCTCTCAGGCTCAACTATAGGTAGGAAGACTAAGTAATAAATTCTGCCTAATGAGTTATTCTGCATTTCCCCAACCAACTGATCAAATATGAATATCTAGTAAATACACTCTAATTGTCTACATTTAGGCCTGGAGAGAGAATGGATACGTGAAGTGTTTAATCATGTAAATTTGAACAAACTCCTCCACGAAGCAGCACTGAATCCCTGTTAGAGACACAGCAACATGGTAGACACAAGAAACATTAAGGGTGAGTTGGTGTTTATCCTTCACCAATAGTATATAACAATGTATGTCCAAAGTTTCCTGTTTCAAAGGGCTTAAAGTGATGCTTAACACTATCTTAAAGGTGATGCTTATAGAGATACTCAGCAGCAGCTTGTGGGAAGTACAGAACTGAAAGAGCTTTTAAAAGCTCTTTTAAAAGCTTTTAAAGGCTCTTTCAGAGACCTTTTAAATTTGCCCACCCTGAGGCAGGAGCATGGTGCAAGAACATCTAAGCCCATTACTTCAGAAAACTCCTAGTGATGCACAAAGTCTGTGATCTGGAGGATCAGCTCACATAGAATCACAGAATCAACCAGGCTGGAAGAGACCTCAGAGATCACCAATCCAACCCTACCGTGGTCACTAGCCCATGGCACTAAGTGCCACATCCAGTCTCAGCTTGAAAACCTCCAGGGATGGGGAATCCACCACCTCCCTGGGCAGCACATTCCAATGTCTGAGCACTGTCTCTGGAAAAAATCTCTTCCCAATATCCAACCTAAACCACCCGTGGCATTCATATCCAAACAAATTGGGGTTTATAACACGGCAGAAGGAATTTTTCTGTATCTCTAAGTTTCTTGGGTTTGTTTATTGTGGTGTGATTTTTTAAAAAATGGATATATGCAAAAATTTGCATTAGCCCAATTACAGTCTATAGAAAGTCATCGAAAATTGACCTGTGAGCAAAGAGCATGGGCAGCAATTCATTACAGAAGTTGAGAGCATTTTCTACAGACCACATTTCATTTTTGCTAGCTTTATTCTAACAAAATAGAACCCCTGATAAATAGGTATCTCAGAGCATAAATAGAACTGAATTTTTAAGGCTGTCTCATAAAAAGTTTGCACCAGATCACCAAAGCAGTTTCCTGTTTGTCAAAGAGCAAAACCATCACAGCATATTTTTTACCTCCCACATATCTGCTACTTAATGGGCAACACTTCACAGGCAATGTGGTTAGACCTGAACGTACTCACAGCTCTGAAATTGAAGCAGCTGTTCTGCAAAGAGCAGGAAATAGGTTAGGGATATAATTTTTATAAGACTGCTCATCTTTTGGCA
>NW_008658866.1:51313-67313 GCF_000695815.1 Acanthisitta chloris
CATGAAAACCTTGGACATGATGGAGTCAAATAGGTCTCCTGTAATCCAAGTAGCTCTGAATCCCCTGGCAACTCCCTCCTCAGTCCTATTTTTCCTATCTTTCCTCTACAGTTATAGTCTAGCTCTCCTGAAAGATGAAAAAAAATCCTGAATAGAGAAGACAGTTAAATATAAAATACTTCAAATCAATAAAATGTTCTTTGTGGCTGTTTTCCTGACAGGAGGGATCTGTTCTCACTCTCCTTAACCTCAACGCCCTCAAGAAATTTCAGAGCACACCAAAGATAGAGACTTTGTGACAGCAGCCAAACCACAGTTGACAATCAACCAAAAAAGCCTTAAATTGGGATGGGAGGGAGGGGGAGAACAACTTCATTTGTTTGTAGGTAAAGAGATCCCTCTGCTGGTTTTAGGGGATAGTGCAGGAATTGCCATTTCCACGTCTCTCTGCTTCATTAAGGTCCTTATTTAATTATGGGACCAAAACATCCACTGCATAAAGACAAGCTCATTTCATCTTTTACGTAATTGAATATAGCAGGAGACTAATCCCTAAGTGAAGAGGATCAGACTCTGGATTCAGGCAGGACTCTGCTCATTATGCCCTCGTGGAAGTGACAGTGGGAAGACTTCAGCAAAATCCACACGGACAAACCAACCAGGTAAGTTTTTATGTATGTTTTATGTCAAACCCTCAGCACAAGGTGCAGCTTTTTGTCAGAGGAAGAAGAGAAGAAAGCTGCTCACTCACTTTGCTGCAGCAGCTGGGAGTGCTGAGAGCAGAAGTGCTAACCTAAGTGCCTCCAGCAAGGCAAAAAACCCTCGGCAGAATATGAAGCCGCAAAATTAATGAACAGATAGAGCATATCATTTTTATGTTAAATTGTGATAAATTAATCCCCTGCTTTGGGTCTTTTACAAGCAGAAGTTATTAAATTCACAGCCTTTACAGTGACCCTGCTAGGAGGGCAGAAAGCAGCTGAAGTTTGGCTTAAGGTCACAACAACTGGCTGCTTCCTCCTGGTTTGCACTAGAATTTGGGAGAAAGTTGAAGTAGTGTAATTTAAGATAACCTACAGACCTGCAGCAAGAAAAATACAGCAGAGATAGACAACATGCATTGTTCTGCGTGCTCAGATTCTCCCATCAGAAAAACTGAACCCAACAGGAACCGTTTACCACTTGCTAATGATTTTTTTTCTAGGACCTAAATATCAAAATATTATTCTAAAATACTCTGCTGTGCAGACTTTGTGCCAGAACTTTCCTCAGCTTCTTGGCTACGTGTTAGGCAGTGTTAGACATTCACCTTTTCAAAAGTTATTTAAATGTAAAACCTTATTTTGTTAGAAAAAGACCTGCTAGAAGTGCTGAATTATTTTTAGACTTTATGAAAGGAAAGGGGGAAAAAAGTGATAATAACATTAATGGTTTTGTCACTTCTGCTCTTCTGTAGTTGTGCTTCATCCAGCTCCTTCTCCATTTTCTCTCTTTCCAAATTCAAATCATTCAGCTCCTGATCAGTCATCTTAATCCTCCTTTGTAGTCTGCGATTCTCAGCATCCTTTGTGAGGTTTTCTGAACGTAGTTCTGCTAACAGGGTCTCCTTCTCCATCAGGAGAGCTTGATAATCTGCAGCACCCTGAAACAGAGAGCAGGATTCAAGCTCTAGAAGGATGTTTTGTGCAGCCTGGAAGTCTTTATTCCTGTGCTACCCAAACCTGCTCCCCTGGACCTCTTCCCAATGAAATAACAAAACAGGGAAAGTGTTGCACTGAAAATTTTGTGTACTGATGTATCACAACTTTCCATGACATCCAGTGCAGGATAACAAAGCCTGAGACAAGTAAGAATGAGATAAAGGTTGATGTGCAGAGGAGTCCACAGTGCAAACAAGATCATAACAGTATTACTGGTTCCCAGAGGTTTAATCACATAAAGGTTTGGATCTGGACTAGGGCAGGGAGTTACCAAGTCTTTCATAGGCTCATACAGTCATTAAGGCTGGAAAAGACCTTTCAGATCAAGTCCAACCACCAACCCAGCACCAGCACCACGTTCACCACTAAACCATGTCCTCAGGTGCCACATCCACACATTTTCTGAACACTTCCAGGGATGGACAAAACTATGCTTATGCCCAGTGGAGTTAATATGAAGCAGCAAGTCTGATTTGTGTTCTTCCCCACCACACACTGCTCCTCCCCTGAGGCTCACATGGAGGGGACAGGAGCAGTGGGCTGTGCAGCACAATCTACTCACAGAGAACTGCCTTCAACTCAAGTGTGTAGCTAAGTAGCAGAATACTGAGGAGAAGGACTTGCTCTGTCACCCACCGTGGAATATGCATTCTGTGGACAGGAGGGATTAGTTGCACTCTTTTTAAACTTAGAACTTTGAAAAAAATAATCCAGGTCTCAGGGAAATGAAATGGTTCAAATTAAGAATCATGTTTCAAAGCAGGAGTTCCACGGTATGGAAAAGCAAACCTAAGCCATAGATTCAGACACAAGTGAAAAGGACCTGGAAAAGAAACAGGATGTGCTTTTCTCAATAGAGCATGTCTAAACCATGGGGCTAAGTGAAATAAAGGGGTTTTGAAGAAATGGAGGAGGACTAAATATTCCTGCTCCATTAGACTCTGCAATCAGGGTCAGTCACAAAGGCTGCAGGTGTGTGCAGGTGTATCCACCTCTTCCATCCCTGCCGAGCTGACACCAGGGGGATGAACAAACAGCACAAGAGAAGACTCAGCACAGCCTCTAACCACCACCAGTTCATTGTATCAGACTTGAGATGAGTCTGAAAACATTACAGGAGACATTTCATTGTCTATTTTAATATCAAATCCTTCTTTTCTCCCGTTTTACATTGTAAGACCTTTATAATGAATAAATTAGCATCATGAAGTCCTTTCCCCTCCACATACAGCAAAGAATTACCAAACCACATTTTCACAAATAACATTCCCCTGTTTTATAAATAGTGGTTTCACATTTATTAGACAAATAAATCCAAACAAGTGTCTCATACCCAGTTCAACTCTGCTAACACGAAGCCTGTGCTGGTACCATAAACAAAACTTAGGTCAACAAAGAAAAGGTCAAGATCATCTCAGCTCCACAATTATCTGTGTCTGTATTTTTAGCTTATTTTGCTTTCAAAAGTTTCTCTCTTAATGATTCTCAGTTGTTACAGAAGAAAAAAAAAAAAATCAAGATACAAGGTAAATTATTTAACATTCCATTGTTTCAATAATTGGATTTGGGAAGTTTCTTTCAAAGTAGGAAAAAACTAAACATTTTAAACAACATCTTAAACTAATTTCCATTCCTCTGCTTTCAAGGATACAAAGCACTACCCACTGTGTGGGATTATGGAGAAGGGAAAAACAGGGATGGGGAAAGTCACATCAGTGACTTGTTCTTACCTTGAATTTCTGGACATGTGCCTTGTGAGTTGCCTCTCTTGCCTTAGCCAATGAAGCATTTAACTCTTCAATTTCAGAGCCAAGCTCCTCGTTCTTTAAGTAAAGTGAAAGGAATACTATGTAGAAAGAGTTATTCCCAAGGGTTGGTTATTCAGTAATAGCTATCCCATCTCATCATCCATTCAACCAACTGCTCAAAACCCTTCCCAGAACAAAACCACCAAACACGTCAAAATCAATCTTGCACAAAGGAATTCCTGCTCTCATACAACACTCACTGCACTGCCTATCACTCAAGTTAAGTAATTCCCATTCTTCCACACAATCTGACTTTCAGCTGAGGTTGACCTCTCCTCTTTCAGCTGCCTTTGACAGCTCCACTTCTCAACAACATAAAATACTCCTGGTACCTTGTAAGTGGTGCTCAGAGCTGATAAAACTCAGTGTGCAACTGAAAACATTTCCCCCTCAAAGTTCTAAAGGGAAAAAGTATCAGTAAGTATCTTTCTCCTCTCTCCTCCAGTCAAAAACTCAAACTTCAGACAAACAGAACTGCTTAGAGATACAACAGCAGTGATCAGGAATCCTCCTGGTTACAGTGAGATCAGCCAGATCCTGTCACAGACACAACCCCCTCCCAGGGAGAGTTCAACAAACCAGCAAGATCACAACCACCATACCTCTTTCTCCTTTGCTTTTAAGGCAACAGTTAGCCCTTGGATAGTTTTATCTCTTTTCAAACCATTCTTCTTCTCAACAGCAAGTTCATTTTCTCTCTCTTGTAGCTCTTCTTGGAGTGACTAAATTAGATTATGTGAAAGTTGCATTAACTTCCCACTAAGAGATAATGTAACTGCACATTAATAAGGACATTCCCTCAGAGCCTTGCAGCTTATTACTCAGATTACCAGCATAAAATATAAGTCCCAAAATGACCCTCATCATGCTAAAGATGTGCCTGGAATACAGAATAAGAGGGCTAATCTCACGGGCTGGTCATGAGGATCAGCTTCAATATTTGATGTGCCCCTATCAGCTTTGCTGAAAATTGTTTGAAAAACAAGAGAGGCTTTCCTGTCACCTCACATGAAAGAATTCACCAGAGGACTTGCTCTGCCTCCTTTCAAGTCAAGACCTCTCTGTACCTATGGATAACAGAGGGAGCCCAACACACACTCTAAGTGGTTGAGGAAACAGAAGCAAAACTAGAACTTACCTGAATTTTTTTTTCAAAGGAATTTCTCTCATTTTTAAGCTCCATTCTAAGAGCCTATAAGAACAAACAGCTGTTATGGTCATGTAAATTGATTCTTCATACATATGTTACTCATTAAGTATTAAAATGAAGCAAAATGAGCTTGAAAACCTTGGAAGTGAAGGGAAAACTTAGTATATGGCTTGAATCAGTATATGATTGAATCAGTTGCTTCCTGAAGTCTACAAACCTACCTAGGCACAGTATGAGCCTGTCCAAATGAAGAATAATTGAAACAAAACACTAAATAACCCCCTACACCACATGTTCTTCCATGAGACAGGACAACTGCACTTGCTGAGTCAATAAAGGTGCATCTTTATGTGACATTTATCCTTGTCAGCAAGATGCTTTTAGCCAGGGAGGTTTTAATGAGCACTTTTTCCCTGGGGAGGTTACAGAATTATTTGCTTTAAAAATTAATCCTATATCAAACCAGAGCTGTGCAAAGATCCTCCTCAGATTGTTTTTCTCCAATAGTGCATCCAAAATGATCACGCAGCCTGTCCAGCTCCTCTCAAGTGACTGAGGATGACACTGTGTTCACCTTGACACACAAACACTTGGGAATGCAGGGTGGCTCTTCCTGGCAAAGACTGATGTAACTGCAAGACCACCCAGAACTGAAAACTTTTCATTCCACTCATCAGACCAATATAGAAGGTTCTCTTGTCTATGCTTGACATAAAGTGTGTAGGTACTGATCAATATTAAGTTCCAAAACAAAGGGGAACAGAATTTCTCAGCAGCCTGACAGGCTCCATGATTAACTTTCCTAATCCTGCCACCTTTCATTTCTTGTTTGAAAACCAGCAGGGAAAAAAAACACAAAAGAGACAACAAGCCTTAAGACTTGTTTCCACACTGCAGCTTTCAGGATATCTGTCTTCCTGCTTAAGAGCCAAGTGAAATAAAGCCTGATTCTTGCATCTTTAGTGAGTTAAAGGCTAAACTTCCACTTTATTTCATGAGATTTTTTTATGCCCCTCTCCCTCACCACAACCTTTTTTCCAGACCATAACAGCAGAGACACTTCCCAAGAACAAACTCTCAAGTCACATTCTTATTATGTCATCTAGTAAGGGATCTATTAACATCTAGTATTTCTTTAACACATCCTTCAGTAAAGCAATGCAGAGTATCTGTAACAGGCATAAAGTCAATGGGAAACACAACCTCTCATTGAGTGAATGGATAATAAGGATGAATATTGCTCACCAAGCCACAGTATAACCAAGGAATGGTAAGGAAATGGAGAAGGGAGGAAGGAATAACTACATAGAAGGGTATTTTTAAAAGCTGGGTGAAGTCATTCACTGTGCCATGCACAGAACCTTTATAATCCTACCCCACATGAGATCTATAACATACAACTGCTCAGGCAGTTCCTCACCTCTATCTCACTATCTTTTTCATGCCTCAAAGCTGTAGTAAGTTCTCTGATTTTTTCTTCTGACAAGTTCCCATCACATGATCCACTCTGAGACTTCTCCTCTTTGAGGTGTTGAATTAAAGCTTCTTTGCTTTTCAGTGATTGATTCAGTTGCTCTATAAGCCTAAAATTATAAGATTTTTAACATTAATCTTGCATCATCTACCACCAATTCCCCAGTCAACCCTGTAAATCTTGCAGACAGCTCTCCCAGGTGAAGACTCCAGACAAGACTTGTAAAACTTAAAGGAAGACTTTAACCAATCCTCCCTCCAGAGAGCCAGGAAAAGTGCTGTAACTTCAAAGCAAGTAGAGAGGTTTGAGCTAACTGCAAAGTGCTCATTGTTGTTTTCCTTCAGTACCACTTCAAATGTTAACACTCAGGTTTCAGTACTTGAGTTACAGCACACACAAAACCCTTATCCATCTACTCCCCTTCTCAGCCCACACAACACATCCTTCCATGCCAGCACCAAGAGGCCCTCAAGCACTCCGTTTCATCTAAACTTGTATCTCAGCTGAACAAGGGAGATGGTCAGGATCACTCCTGTAACCAAGGGCAGGACCAAACTATTGAAACCTACATCCATGTCAACTCCTCACACTTCAAGAGTAAAGAATTTCAAGGTTAGGAAATTCACTGGCAACAGTTCTGACCTGTCCTTCTCAGCTCCTGTAACCATATCCAGGTCCTTTGTAGGGGCATTCATAATTGAAGCAAGTTTCTGCTCAGCAGCTATTCTCAGAGCTTTCTCCTTCTCTGTCATTGCAAAGGCTTTTTCCACATCTTCTTGGGCAGCTTTAAGATTCTGTAATTAAAAAACACACAATCCTAGTGCCTCTAAAAACAAAATGCTCATGAAGTTTTCCACATTGTGAAGTTTGTTCTACCAAACATAAGTCAGGATGTTTAATTTAGGAACTTTAACCAAGTAGTTCAAGCACTTTGCAGCAAATGCTTCTGAACTCTGTGTCTGCAATGTCAAGATTAATCCATTTCTGTGGCACAGAAGGAATTTTGTTTCAAGGAAATAAAAGAAACACCCTAACTGATAACAGAACTGGAAACAAAAGTGCCCCTATTGCTAGGGTTTTACATTTAGCTACTATAATTTAGTGTGAGGACAGTGGGACAAAACCATCATAATAAATAGCAAGACTCAAATTAAAGAGGTTAAAGGAAGGGCTCTTTGAGGCAATGAAATTAATCTTCCCGGGCTCACTGTAGCTAATTGGAACTCTCCCCAACAGCATTTATCATCTTTTGCAGGAATTGATAAAGTATGAACCAGACATTTTTTCTCTTGAGCAGCAAAGGAAACAGAGATAACACCCAGAGATGCCAGTCAATCTCCTCTGGGTGACCCAAGTCAGGGAGATGGGGAACACCAAGAAAAATGGCACCACACACTACATCAAATTTGTTTCAGAGCTTCATTTTTAGATTGCAAGCTTCCCTGCTGTGCTAACCCAATTCTGCTTTCTATGAAATAAAAGCCTTCTTGGAGCCTAGCAAGGAATTCCTCTCTGTCCTTCAAGTCTAAATCAAAAAGCATCTCTTTGGGGGAGGAAAAGCTCCTTCACCACTAACTTCCCCACTCAAGCCCTCTCCTGAAAGGTTGTTCTGCCAGGACTCATCTGTCAGCCAAGAACTCTGAAGGAAATTACTCTTTGTTACTACTGCCTGGATCTATATAAGTACCTGGTGCTGTGTAAACCAGTGACTAATGCCACACTGCAGTGTTTGCTTCGTAACAACAATCAAATTCATGTCAAGGCCAACGTTATCTTCAGGCTACAGAAAGCACTTGATCTTCAGGAGGCTAAATACTTGCCCTTCAACCTTGTCAGGTCTGGGAAACACCAGTATGACTGGCTGGTTTGGTACAGAAGTAATTTAGGACCTTCTCTACCAATCCAATAGCACAAAGAATGCCTTGAGAAATTCCAGTTCCACTACACTGAAGGAAAGTCATGGAGATTCCCCTCTCCTCCCCCCTGAGGAGCTCATTGCTTTAAATGGACTTCAGTAATCCTTGTGAGTCCTTTCCAGCTCAGGATATGCTATGATTCCATGATCCTGGTGGAAAAATATGAGCAAGAGATTGCCACCAGTATCTTCCATTCTTTAGAGATTTGAAAGCAAATCTTGGAATTAATCCACTTGTGTTATTTCTCTTTCCTTACAGAAGAAGCACCAGACATGGATCTCCCTCATAAACACAGCTACAAAGCCTCACACCTCACACCTGAGTCACACCTCACACTGCAGAGAGTCAGTGATGCAAACCAGCAAACACAGCTACAAAGCCTCACACCTCCAGAGAACTGCAGAGAGTCAGTGATGCAAACCAGCCATGAGCTTCTGCATCCCTAGAACATTTCCAGCACAGACCAATATCCAGTTTGTTCTTTACAAGGAACTGAACTTCTCCTTGCTTTGAAGGAAGCATAATATTCATATGAAGAATTTTTTTTGCCTTTACACTACAAAATGAGGAGAACATGAAGCAGTTCCTCTGCAAAGCCAACAGCAATGGCTCAACAACAGAGAAATAAACTGTCTCAACCAAGGACAGCAAGGAATTGGGAAAAGACCTGAAAATAAAGGCAGATCCCAGTATCAAATCTCACACAACACTACAGAAAGTACTAATTCCTTACCACTCCTTCAGCTTCACTCACTCACCTCTTCCAGAGAGTTTATTCTGCTAGTCAATGTTTCCTCCATCTCTTGTTTCTTCTTCTGTGCCTCCTTCACACGCTGCAGCTCAGCATCACCACCCTGGGCCAAGCTTTCAACTGCCTTGCTGAAAGACAGAAATCCCATTGCACATCAAAGTGGAAAACATTTCAAGTGTGTGTGGTTGATGGGTTATGCTCAAGCAAGTGACTTCTGCTTTACCTGTACCTGCTTGTCACTCTCAGGTTAAATACAAACATCTACAGACAATAGAGCAGTTTGGGTGGTACAGTCTGAGTCCACACAGAGTCTTGTCACAGGGAATAAAGAAGCATTTTATAGGTGTGATGAAAAAGTGAAATATTTAATAGTTCCTTCATATTTTTAAGCTTTCAACTACAGTATCAAGCCTTTGGTAGAGCTGCATTTTCACAGGAAGCAGCACTGGAATAAACTGAAGACCTGCAGCTGCTGAGAACTCACCAACTGCATTTTCAGTGTTTGTTAATACCTTGTGAGAGAAGAGCAGCTAAGTGGTTCCTTACTAAACACAGGATGAGCTCTGGCTTATGATTGCTCCCTAAATTTTGCTTGCTATCATGACCTTGTGCAAGGTTCTCTTCCAAGCACAGCAAAAACCCTTTGAGATCCATGAAGAGACCACACAAAGATTCACCTGGTCCTGAGAATATACTTGAAACTTAGCTGCTCTGACCCACTGAGAGAAGGCAAACTGGGGACAATTCAGTGCCATGGGAGAAAGTTCCAAGGCCACTGAGGCCCACGGAGCAGCCACCAGCTGTCAGTCATTGCCAGCCTGGATTAGTTTTGAACCAGACATGTCTAGAGAAGTGCCCTCAAAATACCACTAATTACTCCTAAAGCATTAGGAAAAAACCCAAACAGGAACAAATCCCAAGTAATGGACATCAAGAAATATCCTGGTACTTACTAGGCCTTGATGAGCAGTTTCTCTCTCTCCTGCAGTTCCCTCTTCAGACTTTCTATCTCAACCTTGAGCTCAATGTTCTAGAACAAGAGAATGAAGTGTCTGGAGAGAACTCAGAGGTCACCAAACCCGAAAGGTATTGGCAATGCATATATTAACTTTTGTGTGGACCAGCAAATATAAAGGATCATTGGGCTAAGAATAGCACAGAGACATTTCAGCTGTTAAAAGATATTTTGCAAGGGTCAAGTCTTTAAGGAATCTCAAAAAACATTTAGGACCAAGCAATACAAATCCCTACACTTAACCTCTAGCATGGTCATGTTCATTTGGTTATTACTGAAGCATTAGGCCAGAAACAAATAATCACACTAAAATTTCCAGCAACAAGCAAGACTCAAAAGTTAAGTGACAGGAAACCTCCCCACAAACTAACTCTTCAAAAAGATACAGATGTGCTCAGTTATTCTAAATGCATACAATTTTGTATATCTCTTCAGTGGGACCTTCAAACTTCTGCTGCATTCGCTCCTCCAGGAAGTAAATACGAAGCTTCAGGTTGAAGTTTTCTTTTTTCAGATCAGTGATTTGCTGTGAAAGAAGAAAGAAAATGAGGAAATGATGTCATGGGTTTCAAATTAAGTAAAAACTACTATCATTTGGGTTTGCTCTCCGTAGTGTAAGACTGGAACTCAACCCCCTGGATGCAGTTTAAGATGTAGACACATGTGGGTGACACACACATATACTGAGTTAGGAAGGTGTTAATTACAGCATGTGATACCCAAGTCCAAATTAAACATCTTTCCCTCCAAGCCTGTCACCCAGGGAGCTACAAACACCCCAAGCCCTTCAACAGGTTTGTATCTTCTACAGCTTCAACACATAGCACAGGACAGATTTTCCTCCCACCATCCCAGCTATAACAATTTTCCCTCATCTCCATTCTTCACTGGAACAATAATCCCACTCCAGTCTATCCCTCCTGAAAGTTTTGGGATTTGTTTGTGGGGTTTGGTTTGGTTTGAAGACACACAGGGAGGCTGGAACACACAAATGTTGTGTGTTTGTCTAAGATGTTATCATGGATGTTATCATTTATGATAACACCTTGTGTTTATTTTTAGCCCTGCAAAGCACATAAGCAAATAAAAATTACAAAATAGTACTGTTTACAAACTTATATGTTTGCTGTGCAGACAGTGCTCTTTAGAATAGCCCTTCTTGAAATATTAAAACATTGACCAACTTTACAAAAAAGAATGCAATAAAGTTTTTTAAAATCTAAAAATATAAGATAAAACTTGACCAAAATACAGGAGTATTTTGTAAGCAAAAGCTTGGGAAGGAAGACAGTTCATGGGAGCCAGGTAGCCTTATTCATGGGAAAAGCCACAAGCACACAAGGCATGTGAGCCCAATCCAACACCAATAAAACCTTTATCCCCTCCCATATTTCACAGTGCAATTCTCTGGGGGAAAAATTGCTTCTCATTTTTAACCTTCTGAGTAGAAGCAGTAACACAGCTGATGGTTTCATTAAAGAGAGGAGTTTCCCTCTAAATTTTGTTAAGAGACTAAGCATAAAACATTCATTCAAATAAGACTTGTGTCCCCTGCCAGATGCTTTCAGCAAATGGAAATCTAATACGTTACAGAGCTACTAATAAAATATTTATGCAGCTTTGCCAAAGCAGTTCAGTGCCATTTGTAAAAATTATTAGCGAGACAACTTCTGAGATACTTGGCTTGTGAAACCTTAGATTACTTTCTGTAATAACTGCACTCACAACCTGCATCTGCAAACAATTCTTCAGGTTAATAATCCCTGCCCAGCAAGATGCCTTGTCATTCCTCACACAAGTGAACAACATCCAAGCAACTGAAAATGCAGTTGAGTCCATAAACGTGGTCAGTCACACACCCTGGAGCAGCCTGTCAGTACACCATCCCTCACAGCTGCTCTCTGCTCCTTCAGGAAAAGCCCAAGTGACAGAGACCCTCTGAAACTGCACCAGTTGAACATCTAGTTAGTCTTCACACATCCAATCTATTCCTGAGTCAAAAGGAAAAAACAATCCCAAAAGAACTCAGCACACCACAATTCCAGTCACATGTATTGCAGTGGCAAGAGAATGAAACCAAAGAGCTTGAGGGTAATATCTTCAACAGGCAAATAAAACAGGCTATGGAGTCATAAACCAAGGAGTGAAACAAATGTCATCGCTGCTGTTCAGTTTCTCAGATGAAAGTTAATTCAGGCAGACTACAATTAAAAAGTTATTGCTTAATAAAAGACAATGTGTAAAATGTGAACTAGTTCACACTGCAGAGATTCTAATGGCAACACTCTCAGCTTAGGCATTTGAACTAAGTCTTAATTCCTTTATGCATTTTGATTTGTTTTTAAAAGAAGGAATGAAACCCATAGAATCATAGAATTTAGGGGTTGGAATGGACCAGGACAATGACACTATACAGAATATTCCACACCATGGACAGCATGGCAGCAAATCCTAGCTCAGATGAGCTCCTTTCCAAGTCTGCATGGATGCAAAATGGCATCTGTCAGCAGTGGCTGTGGCTTCACAGCACAACACAGCTCTCACCAGTAGAGGCCATTTGACAAGACACCAAAACTCTAAGTAGGTTTGGAGTGACAAGAAAAAAACCCATAAACATTATTACTCAGTTCCCTAACTTGATACCCATCACCCTTTCTACTCATGAAGGCTTAACAACCCATACCAAGGTCCTCCATCAGAGATGCCTTTCACTTTGCCCATGGAATTGTTTGCTATCACAAGGTGTTTCCCCTCAAATTCCAAGAAAGTGGGACACACCATAAGTAATTCAAAAACTGCACCTCTAATATTCTCCAACTCAGCACCTTCTCCAGGTCTAAACATAAAAGGACCTTTCCTACATGGATCCACCTTCTGGCCCACCCAAGGGTCACAACATCCATCCTGTTCCCTCTGAGCTGCCAGGCCTGGAGCTCTTTTCATTACAAAGAGTTATAGAAATATCTCTGTTTAATGTAGATTCTTCCTCCTGTACTTGACTGGATCTTTGAGCTTCATTACACTGCTGCTATCCATCAAAATTCTCATCCCATGGGAAGTTTTCCAGTTCAGTTTAACATGAGGGGTCTGTAGGAACCAGGAAGCCACACCTGAAGGGAGGCCCCTTCTCCTCTACATCACACAGGACAAACAAGCACAGATCTTTTTTTTTTTCCTCCCTGATACAACTTTTTCCTCCTGTGCAAACAAACGCTGCAGATAATTAATCACTTATTCTAGACTGAGGCCTTTGGCAGTATCACAGCACAAGATGTTAAGCACACACTGATGCCAAGGCAGTGTCTGTCTACTCCAGCCAACACAGAGAAACAAAAGAGGAAGTGCAGTAGATACAGACTGTAAAAAACATCCTTCACCAAAGGCTTCCCGAAACGAGCTTTAAATTCTGAGCATAGCTTTCTCCTCAGGGGGTATGAGGCCCGGAGAAACTGAAAGAGTTTAGAAGAAACACTGGTTTCAAACACAGTGTAACTAAAGGTAAGAGCAGCAAGAGCAGCACAGGAAACTGCAGACACAGGGCAGAAGCAGCAGCCACAGCCCTTATCTGCAGCAGTCATCTCAAAGATTTCCGACTGCTCTCCCCTCCGCAGCTTCTTCACAAAATAATAAATGGTTTATATCTTTTATCTCTAGCTCTTAAAGGGGAAGTTGCCCTGCAACACAGCTCTACCACAACCAAATCATCATTCACCAGATATAAACAACTGGCTTCATCAATTTCCATAACCAATACAATTAATTGACCTTAAAAAATAGAATCATTTCCTTTACCTTCTAGTAAGGGCCAAAATAATTTTCTCTACAGAACTGTCACAATGACACTAGCTCAGAAGTACTCCAAGCACACTCATACATAATCACAAAGTTAAAAGGCATCACCCTACAGTCAATGAACTAAAAAGCCAAACCCTGTACTAGCTTCAATGAAAATAAACTTGATGTTTCCCTGAAATAAATCAACAGCAGATGTGCAAACCAAGTTCTGATATTTCTGGTGACTTGCAGGAACTTTTTGAGCAGAGGGTGCCAATTTTTGTTTCACAACTTCAACACAGCAGCTGGCTGCTCTCAACAACAAATTTCCGCCTCAGTTTTGAAAGAAACACGTAAGGACTGGAGGTCCAAAGCACAGACAGGGACATCCACCTGGTCACACCTCCAGCAGATGTGTGTCAGCTGGCACAAACTGAGAACCTGACCCTGAGAGTCAACACTTCAGACAATGTGCCCGAAGTACCTTGGCCATAAATCTGTCAACAAGTCTCATAATAAAATTCTGCTTACATTTTCGTAGTCCTTCATGGTCCAAGCTCGAGTTGGTGAGACTGTGCCTTCTGCCACATCTGGTAACCCTAGACAGTTAAGAAGACAGAACAAGTTCAGACAGCAGAATCTCTAAGCAAGGCCTCAATTTGGCAAAGGGCTGCACTAATCTAAACATAACAAAAGTACAACCTATTCTGGGAAGTGAGGGAAGCATTGCTTTGCCCCTTGTTTATCACATGTTAGTGCTACTTAGTACACAGATTCTTTTCTGAGCACACTTAACCTTCCAAATTCCAGCACTGAAACCATGATGCACACTGAAATTAGGCTATGTGAGGAGCCCTGTCAGCAACAAGTCCTCAGAGCAAGTCCAGAGGACACACATATTAGAATTAATTCTAATATGTGTGTCCTCTGGACTTGCTCTGAGGACTTGTTGCTGACAGGGCTCCTCGGCTTCCACCTCAGACTGAGGGAAACCATGGAGAGAGGAAATGGACAGAAAGTATGTTCCTAAAATGTAAACCCTCCTGAATATACCTGTACTTATTCTGTTTGCACACACATCCTACAACTGCCACATTTAACAGCTGCACAACTCATTTCCACTCAAACCAGAGTGAACTTGCAGTCAGAATAATGACAATGTATAAAACATGTAGCACTTACATCATGCTAATATAAAGATGTAGCTGAAGATTCAGACTGACTCTCATATTAAGTAAAAGAATATATTTCATTTAAAGTAATTTCCAAATTGTTATGCAACTATGCAGAGCAGTCTTGAAAATAGCCCAAGGAGCATCAGCCAGTGGTGCTCACATCTTGACATTAATTAATTTCACAAGGCTCTCCTAGAGCAAATGCACAATGTAATAACACTAATGGGTATGTACCTTATATCTGCTTCCTCCTCTGAGCAAACATCTTCCTGGTAAACTATCTAATTTAATTTGTCTTACTTTCAATTACCTACTTCACCTACACCACCAAGTCAGCCAAGTGATGTTGCTGGAAACACACTTGGATGAAGAGAAGATAACACACAGAGCTCAAGTTCACAATAACAGAACATGGACAGTTAACAACACAGAAAAGAGATTTCAAACTAGTACTATCCAGATATTTGACTTTAAAATAAGGGCTGCAAGCAAATCTCCCACACCTGAATGTGAACATAGTTATGTGGTACCTAGAGTACCTGAAGGGGCTCCAAGAGAGCTGGGGAGAGATTGGAGTGACAGCACAAGAGGGAATGGCTTCATGC
The DNA here is from genome assembly GCF_000695815.1 of Acanthisitta chloris. Lineage (NCBI taxonomy): Eukaryota > Metazoa > Chordata > Aves > Passeriformes > Acanthisittidae > Acanthisitta > Acanthisitta chloris. The sequence continues at coordinate 66,682 of NW_008658866.1, forward strand.
TGATAGAGGACAGGGATAGATGGGATATTGGGAAGAAATTCTTCCCTGGGAGGTGCTGAGACACTGGCACTGGTTGCTCACAACAGCTGTGGCTGCTCCATCCCTGGGAGTGTTCCAGGCCAGGTTGGATGGGGATTGGAACAACCTGGGCTGGTGGAAGGTGTCCCTGCCCAGGGCAGGGGGTGGAACGAGATGATCTTTAAGGTCCTTCCAACCCAGTCTGTGACTGTACAATCATCACACAGAAAAATGTCCTGAATCACAGCTTCTGTCCAAGGGGGACCAGACAGGAAGGTTTCTTAACGCACTCCTAAATACAAGCCAAGATATCGAGTGTAGAGCATGTTCTCGGGCAGGAGGGAGCTGTGAAGAGCCAAAGCGATAAGCTGGCGATGCACAGCGCCCAGCCCCGCCGGGGCGAGCAGGACAGCGGGAGCAATGCTGTCCCGCTGGACATTCCCAGCGTTTCCAGCACGCGCTGGTCTCCTGATGTAAGGCAGCGACCGCGGCCAGGCAGCGCTGCCGGCGACCCGCGCTCCTGCAGAGCCGCAACTCACACAAACATCACTTCACAAACATTTCTCTCCTTCCCCCCCGCTCCAGGCTCGATGTTTTCCCCCTCGCTCCGCGCC
>NW_008658867.1:0-2199 GCF_000695815.1 Acanthisitta chloris
TATATATACACACACACACACACATATGTTTCTGTGGCCAAAGAGAGCCAAAATTTAGAGTCTCATTAGCATAATGAAATCATCTCCTGGCCCAAATGCTTTTTCCTATACAGGTCACAGAGTAGCAGAAGCTGCAAGGAGGAAGCATTGCCCAGTAATGATCACTGGGCAAAGAGGAGAAGCCCGGGGTTACCTCTTGATGTAGACAATGTGATTGAAAGCAGGCAAGCCAGAAGTATGAAGATAAAAATGCCAACAGTCAGGAAAACATTCTCAGCATGCAGAATTAGGTTCACTCACCTGAATCTCTTCTAGCTCCAGCACTCTGATGATGAAGCCCTTCAGCTGCTGAAGCCTTACGAGAGCAAGTCGTAGTCTATCATTTATCATGGTGGTTTTATTGAGGACATCTGGCCAGTAACGCTGACATTTTATCTTTTCTCCTTCAACCTCCTGAGTCATCATGGCAATCACAGTACAGTTTTGTTCCCAAACCATTTGCCAGAAATCTGCGACAGTCGTAGGAAGAGGTCCTTGACATGCAATGTAAACGAACTCCTCATTGCCCACTGGCATGCGAATGAAGCTGGCATTGATGTATCCACCTTCAACCCCCAGGGGTACTCTAGTGGTGTCATCTGCAACCCACACACAACAAGAAGACCTCATGTTAGACATGCACACAATTAGATCTTCACACGTAGAGATGTTGAGCCTTACACACTCACATAGTACTCACCTCGCAGATGCTTCCAGATCCTACTTAAAACAATCTAAGTCACTTAAACACTTGATTTAGGATACTAAGCAGTACTCTGAATAAAGAAAAAGGTGTCTAGAGGAGAAATGCAAATCAGCAGACAGGCAGGATATGCAATTTGGACTGCAGCACCTCTAAAAAACTGGAGTTGAGTATTTCTCACTCAGAACTAACCTTTGTCAGTTCTTACTTCTTCTTGACACATCTCTCACCTAACAGAATTTTATGGCAGGAAATTCTCTGACAACAGTATACTCATGTCTGGCTTTCCAATTTTACACAGGTAAAACTGAAAAAGTCTTGTTTGGCTCCATATGTATACATCATTTAAGACATGGGATCTGCTGAAACAACTGGAAAGTCTGTGAACATCCATCCCTAACCTACTGCAGTACAACAGTGTATCATTCACTGATCTTAAACTGCTTTATTAATGCTTGCTTTAATTTTTCCCTACCAGGACTGGGAATCAAACCACCCCACTTTTGATCCAATCAATCTGCCCATACAGATGGTGACAGAATATCAACAGTGAACTTCAGATGAGTTAGGACTTACACGGAAGTATATTTTTATATCTGTTCTTTTTCCTATTCTCCTTTGCTTGTCCAATCAAACACTGATCCAGAGGTTTTAACTCCTGAAGGTTCTGTAAAGAAGCCATCACATGTGCATTAGGAAAACACTCAATGGTAACAAGTGTTAAGAGCAGTTATGTTCTCAAGCCATTAGCAAACAAAATCGTTAAAAATCAAATCCTAATGTGGATGTGCAGAATAATGCAGTCATAGGAAGGAATCTAATTTTACACAGCTAATAAAATGAATCAAAACAAAATAGGCTCCACCTACTACCCAGAAAAAAGGTATCTCATTCTCCCCCCAAAAAAATGAGATTGTGTAACATAGCTGACTTAAGCCTTTAGAAAGATTGGCTTCACATTCAGCAACTAGATTTCACAGCTTTTATTTACTTTGCCTATGCCTGTTAACATCATATTCACTTGGTAATTTACCAGATGCAAAAATGATGTAAATACACTTTTAAATTAAATTCAAGCTAATCTTATCTCTCAGCAGTTAGTGGGGGGAAGGGAGGGAAGTCTTTGGTAGATGTCTTTTCATACCTTTTAAGCTGCCAATTAAAGAGCTGTGGTATTCAAAGCAGTGATGATCCAGCCTTTCTATTTTTGTTTCACACCAAGAAAAAAAAAAGGACTTTAAAGGACAGTTACTCACTTCAATCTCTTTAGAAGGGACTCCCTGTTCCAGCAATCCACGCAACATCCTGATCACTGACTTCAGTTTGGCTCCTGAGTATTTGCCTCCAGGCAGCACATTCACAGTAGGGAGTGCAGAGATCTCTTCATTTGTCACTAGAGGGAAATCTAGCAGAACAACAAGACTGATTGATATAAATAAATAGATAAACCTAGGGAA
>NW_008658867.1:2210-10242 GCF_000695815.1 Acanthisitta chloris
TTTGCATGTTGCTGTTCACCACTGCACTACCTGTTTTCTCTAGAATTCCTCCATACACCAGAGAGAATACACAGCTGTCCTCTCAGTTTGCCAGGCAAAACCAAATTGACTAACAAAACCAGTGTGACACAGAATCAGCTCTGACAAATCCAGGAACCATAGGGAGTATTTTCCTGAACTTCCAATAAATATGTTCAAACAAACTTCAAATAGATTTTAAACGTAAGTCCTTCACACAATATCCTACAAAAATTGATGAACGCACACAGGGATGAATTTGGAACTCTCCACTTAGACATCACAGCCTGTGGCTTCGTTTTCAGCACTTATTCTCAACAGGTATATAACACATCTTATGATTCTCACTTGAAAGACATCTTTTTTTTCCAAATGCAGCCTGCCTTCCATCAGGCCCTCAGTGCTTCTGTGAAGCACAACAAAATTAATAAACCAAGAATCTCCCTGGTGTTCCAGCTAAAACTGTCCTAAACCTACTGAGTTTGTCTGAAGTATTACATGGATTATCCTTTTTTTATCTTTTAATGAATGCAAAGAGCTGCTGTATATGAATTTCAGGAACTGATATTTCATAGAATCATAGAATTTTAGTGGTCGGAATGGACCTTAGAGATCATCCAGTCCCAACCCCCTGCCCTGGGCAGGGACACCTCCCACCAGAGCAGGTTGCTCAAGGCTCAGCCAACCTGGCTGTGAACACTGCCAGGGTTGGGGCAGCCACAGCCTCCCTGGGCAACCTGGGACAGTGTCTCACCACCCTCACAGGAATAAAGATTTTCCTAATATCTAGCCTAAGTTTCTTCTCTTTCAAGTCATACCCAAATTTCTACTACTATCTCAAAAAAAAGTAAGGACTAGATTCAGCCAAACACGGAACTTCGTGGAATTCCACTCTGCCACACTGAGCAGCCCAACACTAAGGGCTCTCAGCTGCTTTCAACTCCCCTATAACCACAGATGCAATGTTGCCAATACTTGGTTCCTATTAACTCTCACACATTTATTACACAAAGCTGTAGAGATCCTTTCCAGTGGGTTGCTGAGCTGTTAGAATTCCCATTCATTACACTCTCAAAACATATCCAGGACAACTTAAAATTCACTTCTGTCTATTTAATCAGTTTTCCACGGATTATGTGCAGTGTTCTTGCCTTTATTTACATGTTCCTGGCTGACTGATTCAATTGGCAGTTCATCACTTCCCCACGTGATTTCATCTTCGTCTGCTTGGCTCAAAGAAGGTTGTGGAGGAGATCTGTAAGAGGACAAAGTATGGAAGTAAGAAGGAAAACCTAGAAATAACCAATGCATTTGCAACCCAGTAAAAAAAAAAAAAAAAAATCACCAGAAAGTAATTTATAGTTACAAGTACTTCTGGACTGGATCCACACCAGTGGTCTCATTATTTTTCCCCCTCCATTTTTTACATCCCCAAAGGGACTATGTAAAAGTTAATAGTGGAAAACCAGCCAGGAGTACATGAATACAGTAATAACTATCACTGCAGTTACTTTTCAAAGGCTAAGCAATTAAATAGCATCCAATAGCAGATTTGTATTAGTCATATAATTCAGTACCTATATACTAGAATATCTCTTTTCCATTGCAAGTTTTCTAGCTATGCTGAAGATGGTGATGAACATACTAAGTATTTTAGGTCATAATGTCACTGTTTATGCCAAGTCTCAACCCAAAACCTCCTGCAAACTTAAACACATAAAAATATATACATATTGACTGAAATTTCACATAGATTAAGGACCAAAAATTATTTTGCGAATAAAAACAATCGTGGAATTTCTAAAGTGACTCAAAGGGACAGCTAGTAATTTTCCAGGCATATCCTTTGTATTCCCTGTAAAAAAAATAAGCACTAGGCACCCAGATGGGAACTGATGGACCAGTGGAACTATACAGCTGAGTTGCAGTCCTCTAAACCCAGAAGACACTAATGAAGCTTGTACAGATTCCAACTGAGGACAACATTGTTTGGAAGTTTTCTTCACATGCAAGTACGAAACTGTTAGTACAGTCCACATTAGGTTCTTTGGAGACACCTGAACACAGTCCAGTTACTTGCTATAACCACATGAAAGGAACAAATAAAACTAGGGCAGAGTAAACCACATAAAGCTGACTAATATTCAGGTAAATGATAACCTTTTAAATAAGGAATAGACAGAGAACAATTCAACAAGACATTGCCCAGATATTTTATTCAGTTTGGTTTGGTTTGGAGGTGTTTGTTGTTTATTGTTGTTGTTTTTCTCTGATGATAACATATTCCACTTCAGAGTTTCAGACTTCACAGCTTTGCTTTCAAGCAACACTAGAAAAGAAATCTTACCTTTCTGGCACAGCTTTTACTTCACAATAGTCTTCACAACCATTTACATGCGTTGGCTGGTAGAAAAAATATTTCAACACACATTAAAGGACATAGTTACAACCTTCACCCACTGCAAATTTTCAACAATTAACAATTACATGGACTATTTCTGAAGAGCACTAAGTTCAAAGCAGCACATAATGAAAGACTTTCCTCCTTTAGACATCTCATTACCCCAAAATAACAGAGGATGAGAACACTGAGCACTTGGAAAGATACTCTACTGTAACAAGGCCAAAAAACTATACTAAAATCATTCCTGACTCACAGCAGTAGCAGAGTCATCGAAGTTTTCTCTAGTTGACTATTTTTGTTTCTAATACTTAAAAACCCTTTATGAGGTAAATTTCATAGTGAAAACTTCTGCCTCCTGTCAAGCCATGATTCCTATATTGTGGATATATAACAGAACAGAGCTTTGCCTCTGAATGACAAACACTCCTTCATATAACTTCCTCAGCAGACTCAGCAGAGAAAGCATTTCCATCCTTCTTTCAATAAAATACCTCTCAAAAGCATTTATACTTTTTAGGCCAACTTGCAAGTTTCTACTGTCATACTCGGAGAATTTTACTCATGGCTCTCCTAGAACACAGTGACACAGAGCCAGATTCCTGATTTGATTTTCAGCTCTACTAACTGGACAAAAAACTGCAACAGTCAGGATGTGCTGGATAGACAGAGTTCTGCTCGTCTGAAACATGAGACAAAACCTAGGTATCTAGTGACTGACATAAAACAGGACATATGATAATGTAGGGTCAACCTCATATAGAAATTCTTCAAGCTAATGAACTTATCTTAGCAAAAAATAGTTGGAGAAGTAATTTAAAACAGACATTTTGGACAGTGAAGCCTACACAGCATTCTTTGTGACTGCTTCCCTTCTTTGAGCAGGAATCAAGGAAAACTTTTAGATTTAATGCATGAAATAACATTAATGAGGTAGTTTATTCCCACTTCTTTTGAAAATATGCTGTTGGACTTTATATGACAGTGTAAAATAACTCTATGTTTTGTTCTCTTATATAGTTAATACATGTCTGTACACCATTTAAGCTACTACTGACAGTGATGTTCTCATTTAAAAGATGTAAAGCTATTCCCACAAGTTCTGTGCCAATAAGGAAAATAAATTGAAAAAAGAGAGTCTGAAAAACCAGAATCAGCAAATGTCTGGTCTGCCCTTGCCATCCTACCTCTGAAAAATCTTCAGGTAAAGATGACCCATCACAGTCTGTGTCTTCAGACTTATCTTCAGTCACCTTTCCATTCATCTCTATTGAACAGGAAAATCAGGAGATATAGCATAAACACACCAAAAGATGCCCAGGAGCATCTCTCTCTCATGGATATGAATCCTGTTACACCTGTCTGGCAGTACACCTTGCCATCCTACCTCTGAAAAATCTTCAGGTAAAGATGACCCATCACAGTCTGTGTCTTCAGACTTATCTTCAGTCACCTTTCCATTCATCTCTATTGAACAGGAAAATCAGGAGATATAGCATAAACACACCAAAAGATGCCCAGGAGCATCTCTCTCTCATGGATATGAATCCTGTTACACCTGTCTGGCAGTACACAGGGAATACAGGAGAGTTGTCAGGAAGGGACTTGGGAGTGATAGTTGACAGCAGCTGAGCCAACAGTGTGCACAGGTGGCCAAGAAGGCCAAAAGCATCTTGGCCTTTATCAAGAATAGTGTGGCAGCAGGACTAGGGCAGTGATCACCCTCTGTACTTGGCATTGGTGAGGTCACACCTCAGTGCTGTGCTGTGCTCAGGTCCCCTCACTGCAAAAAAGACACAGAGGCACTGCAGCAAGTCCAGCCAAGGGCAACGAGGGCAGAAAAGGTCTGGAAAACATGTCCTGTGAGGAAAGGCTGAGGGAATTGTGTTTGTTTAGCTGAGACAGGGGAGATTTAGAGCACATGTTAGGAAAAACCTTTTCACTGTTAGGGTTTTCAGGCACTGGAATATTGCCCAGGGAGGTGATGGAGTCAGACACAGAGGCACTGCAGCAAGTCCAGCCAAGGGCAACGAGGGCAGAAAAGGTCTGGAAAACATGTCCTGTGAGGAAAGGCTGAGGGAATTGTGTTTGTTTAGCTGAGACAGGGGAGATTTAGAGCACATGTTAGGAAAAACCTTTTCACTGTTAGGGTTTTCAGGCACTGGAATATTGCCCAGGGAGGTGATGGAGTCACTATCTCTGGAAGTGTTTAAGAGTTATCTGGATCTGACACTAGAGGATATACGGCTTAGGGTTTAGGGGTTCCCGCAGAGTGTCAGGTTAATGGTTGGACTCTATGGTCTTAAAGGTCTCCTCCAACCTTGATGATTCTATGACTCTAAAAGAGACAAAGCAGGTTGGCAAATTGTTTGGTTTTGAGAGACCTCAACAGATTTCCAAGTTGTGCAATCTGCAAACAATGAAACGCTGAAATCCTTCAGCATTTTGACATGACTAGCTGCAGGACCAGCTACCTAAACAACATCAATTTCACTCAAGAGACAATTCCAGTATGGGATTCATTTTCCCAGATTGTTTACAGCAAAACCAAGATTTATCAAACCAGACCCCAACTTATTAAATTGCATCTGAAGTTCATGGGAATCAGCAACTGTTTGTCTGTGTTCAAACTGGGAAACTTTCAGTTCACACATCAATTCAATGCCAACACATTAGTGTTGACTCTGCCTCTTGACATATCAACTGCTTACTTGCCACCTTGTTTCAAAAAGTGTTTTGCTGTTAATGATATGCTTTTTTAATGGCTCATGTTACCTGGCAGGTGGTCTTCTGATCCAGCCTTCTTCAGATGTAGAAGACTCTGAGCCTCTGAAGTTGCATTATTACGATTTAGGAGGTTCTGGGCTTCCTCATCTACAACATCCAACAGATACTGAACAACTTCATTGTGATCATCCTCATCATAATAGTCATCATCTGGAACCTCTGTTCCTGAAGAAAAATAGTACAAAATGACAAGTTTTCCTGATACAGGATGGTTTCAGGAAAAACATTTAAAGGGCAAACACCATGGTATTATTTCTAGCTGCTATCATGGCTTTCCTTAATTTCTCTCCAACACAGAATCCAGTTCCCACAAATCTACTTTCAACAATGACTAATTCCTTTAAAGTGAACCACACCACTTGGATATGACCTAAAACTGACTGCCAGCCCAACATTGACTTATTTCAGCATAGTCAACAATGTTTTGTTTCTCTTGTACACTAAAGTCAGAATAATGCTGTCCCCAGCTCACCTCCTCTTACCTGATTTGTCAATGTGTTTAGAAAAATCTGACATCTGATTGGTAAATCCAAGAGAAGGAGCATCTCCAGGTCCTGAGAGATTCATTAGTCCTTTCGTTGGATGGATATTGTTTTCTATATCTCCCTGAGAAGGATCTAGGATGCCATTGCCATTTATCTATGAAAGCAAAGAACAGTACAAATTAACTCTTCAAGAGCCTGGCACTTTGTTGAAGCAGTAAACAGACATTAAAAAGTTCTCTCCTCAGCAGCAAATAAAACCCCCTATTCATATCATATTCTCCTCTGAGATAGCTGGGTGACAGGTGGAAAGCTTTCAGGTGTGTTAAAATTTCACAAGGAAAGAGGAAATAAAACATTTTTAAAGCAACTAAAAAAACCCCCAAACGTGGAGATGAAGCAGCAGCTTCTACAAGTGAACACACAGTCGTACTTAACATTATTATAATCCCCATAAAACATGTATAGGTTTCAATACTTTTGGTCCCACAACACACTATTTCTCAGAAAAGAATAAGGGGAAAAACGGAAAGAAAACCACCTAGCAAATGTAACATTGTGCTGGTTTCAGCTGGGGCAGAGCTAACTTTCTTCACAGTGTGGGGCTGTGTTTGGGATTTGTGCTGAACACAGGGTTGATAATGTGGAGATGATTTTGTTATTGCTGAGCAGAGCTTACACAGAGTCAAGGCCTTTGCTGCTTCCCATACTGCCACACTGGCAAGGGGGTTGGGGGTGCATGGGAGATTGGGAGGAGACACAGCTGGGACAGGTGACCCAAACTGACCAAAGGGTATTCCATACCACATATCATATCATGTTCAGTATATAAAGTGGGAGGAAGAAGGAGGAAGGGGGGACGTTTGGAGTGTTTGTCTTCCCAAGTAACCATTATGCATGATGTGTCTCTGCTCTCCTGGAGGTGCTGAACACCTCCTGCCCATGGGAAGCATTGAATTAATTTCTTCTTTTGCTTTGCTTGTATGTGTGACTTTTACTTCCCATAGTAAACTGTCTTTATCTCAACCCATGAGTTTTCTAGCTTTTACCCTTCCATTCTCTCCCCCATCCTGCTGCAGGGGGAATGAGTGGCTGTGTGGGGCTTAGCTGCTGCCTGAGGTTAACCCACATATAAGCATCTACAGCAACTGTGGGCTGAACAGAGTTTGGTGGATCATGCCCTTGAATCCTCATAAGACCATTTGTGATACAATAAAGCAGTCCCAAAGAAAGAGCAGACCAATTCCAAAAACTTGCGTATTTATTATGATCACTGCTTATTCCTATCAGCTGACAAAAGTGGGTTTGTATACTTTGATTAATAGATTGTTGAATTCATTTATTTATTTTTAAAGGTGTGTAGAATAGATCTTTTCTCTGGTGAATGATAATAGGCACAATGGAGAAATATTTACCTTAGGCCCGTAAGCATCAGTTGTCTTTTCTGTTTTATCACAGGAATCACCACAGGAACAGCCTAAACAAAAATGGGGAAGAAATAACAACCTCAGAGCAACTTTTTCACAGAAATTAGATTCTTCCCCATCAATTATTTTTCTAAAAGAAACAAGGTACTTAAATATTATATTATGACATGAAGAGCATTTCTACCTGCCTGGCTTCTGCGCATTGCCAAACTCACATCTGATGGACTAGACTTCATCTAACAACTTTTTGAATGTTATGTTTGATGTGATCAGAAAGTATGAATGCTCTTAAGTGTAGCCAGCTCTAAGCAAAGAGAAACTTTGATAAATGGTTTAACAATGTACTACCCTAGACATACCATTACCAGCACTATAAATGAGACCAACTGGAAGCTGTAGATACTACACACATTATGCTTTTACAAATGAAGAAACCTGTAGATGAAATAAAAGAAGACTGAAAGGAACCTTGCATCTTGTCATGGCCTATGCATGGCAAGTCATCTACAGGAAGGGGGTTTTAAGTGGAATCTTCCAAGATTTGGTTACAGGGCTTGTTCCTAATGAATATCTTGACTAAGATTATTGCAAGAAAATGAGTAGCACACTTGGAAAATATGTGAGCAGCACTAAACTGTAAGAGTTGCAATAATTTCATTAGGTGATATCAGTACTCCAAGTTGTATATTATATACATATAAAATACATTAAAGGAAGCATGAGAAACAAGACTGTGATGAATCAAGACAAATGCAAAGTGCTGCATGTGAAAGAAAAAGCAAATGCTTAAGATTGTAAGTAATTGCATAAGCAGTTGCTCTGCACAGAAGCAAATGTAGGTGGTAAAGGACACCAAGTCTAAGCAAGTGAACAAGCAGCTATTTAACAAAGAGAAGTCAATCTCTCTCAGGATTTAT